>NC_041384.1:487745477-487843300 GCF_002162155.2 Triticum dicoccoides | reverse complement strand
GCTTGATCGAGGATACGAATGGGGTACTCTCGATATGTAAGATCATCTTGGAGATCAAGCGTTTCGTGGTCCACTTCACGGATAGGATCCGAGAAGCAACGCCTGAGTTGAGAAACGTGGAAGACATCGTGGACTCTGGAGAGGTGCGGAGGTAGTTCCAACTGGTAGGCAACTTCTCCTCGTTTGGCAAGAATGCGAAAAGGTCCAATGTAACGAGGAGCCAATTTGCCTTTGATACCGAAGCGATGGGTTCCCTTCAGAGGGGTGACCCGAAGATAAGCCTTCTCGTCAACCTCGAAAGTCATAGCCTTATGTTTTCGGTCATATTGACTCTTTTGACGAGATTGGGCTGTTTTCAACTTTTCACGAACGATACGAACTTGTTCTTCTGCTTCCTGAATCATATCCGGGCCAAAGAATTGTCTTTCCCCGGTCTCTGACCAGTTAAGGGGTGTTCGACATCGTCTTCCATAGAGAACTTCAAAAGGGGCTTTACCCAAGCTAGATTGATAGCTGTTGTTGTAAGCGAATTCGGCGAATGGAAGGCACTTCTCCCAGTCCATTCCGAATGAGATAACAGAGGCTCGAAGCATGTCTTCTAGAATTTGGTTGACGCGTTCCACTTGACCGCTCGACTGAGGGTGGAAAGCGGTGCTAAAGGAAAGACGGGTTCCCATAGCATTTTGGAAACTTTCCCAAAATCGAGAGGTGAAAAGACTTCCTCGATCCGAGTTAATTTCCAAAGGAACACCATGGAGAGACACTATTCGGGAGATGTACAAATCTGCCAGCTGACTAGCGGTTATACTCTCACGAACAGGTAAGAAGTGGGCTACTTTGGAAAGACGATCGACCACGACGAAAATAGCATTATTCCCTCTCTTGGTCCTGGGAAACCCGGTAATGAAATCCATACCAATTTTATCCCATTTCCATTCAGGAATAGCTAGGGGTTGAAGGGTGCCAGCAGGCCGTTGATGCTCTGCTTTTACACGACGACAGACGTCGCAATTTGCAATATACTGAGCAATTTCTCTCTTCATCCTAGTCCACCAGAACCTCTGGCGTAGGTCCTGATACATTTTAGTACTACCGGGATGAATAGTGAGAGGAGATTCATGAGCCTCCTTAAGGATCAACTTCCGTAGATGTTGGTTCTTGGGAACCACTAGACGGTTCTCAAAGTACACAACACCATGATCATTTGTGGAGAAACAACTAGCACCTCCGCTAGCAATGTTCTCCTTGATCTTAGCTATTCCCTTATCTCGCTTCTGGGCAACAATGATTTGATCCGTAAGAGTAGGTTTCGCCACCAAGGTGGAGAGAAATCCTTGAGGAACAATGTGAAGGTTAAGCTTCCGGAATTCCTCATGGAGAAGCGGTTGACTTTGTTGTAACATCAGGTTGTTACAATAAGATTTACGACTTAGCGCATCAGCCATGACGTTGGCTTTCCCTGGGGTGTAGGTTATTCCTAAGTCGAAGTCGGTGATCAATTCAACCCAACGTCTCTGCCTGAGATTCAAATCCGGTTGGGTGAAAATATACTTCAGACTTTGGTGATCAGTGAATATTTCGCAACGATTACCGAGGAGGTAATGTCGCCAGGTCTTAAGTGCATAGACTACGGCTGCAAGTTCTAGATCATGAGTAGGATAATTCTCCTCATGTGGGTGCAATTGTCGTGAAGCGTAGGCAATTACGTGTCGATCTTGCATGAGAATGCAACCTAGTCCTTGTCGCGAGGCGTCGCAGTAGATAACAAAGTCCTTGGAGAAGTCTGGCGGTACCAGTACGGGAGCAGAAGTCAGGTGTCTTTTCAGTTCCTGAAAGCTGTGCTCACATTGTGGAGTCCATTCGAACTTCTTATCTTTCTTGAGGAGTTCGGTTAGAGGTTTGGCAACTTTGGAGAAGTTCTCGACAAAGCGACGACAATAGCTCGCTAAGCCCAGAAAACTCCGAACTTGCTTGACCGATTCAGGTGGAGTCCAATTAAGAACGGCTTGAACTCGCTCAGGGTTAACAGCAATACCTTTACCAGATATTACATGACCCAGATAGGTCACTTCTGGCAACCAGAATTCACATTTAGAAAATTTGGCATAAAGGCGATGCTCTCGAAGTTTCTGCAACACTAGCCTTAGATGTTCGGCATGTTCTTCCTCGTTCTTGGAGTAGATGAGTATATCATCGAGGTAAACCACGACGAATTTATCCAAATACTCCATGAAGATTGAGTTCATTAACCGAGAAAAGGTGGCTGGAGCGTTGGTTAATCTGAAGGACATGACGGTGTACTCGTATTGGCCGTAACGAGTAACAAAGGCCGTTTTAGGAATGTCCCCGTTTCTGATTTTGATTTGATGGTAGCCCAACCTCAAATCCATCTTGGAGAAGACTGAGGATCCAGCGAGCTGATCATACAGGTCGTTGATCCTGGGAAGCGGATATTTGTTCTTGATTGTGACCAAGTTGACAGGTCGGTAATCTACAACCATCCGGTCCGTACCATCCTTCTTCTTGACGAATAGGACGGGGCAAGCCCACGGAGATGAGCTAGGTCGGATGAAACCCTTTTTCAAGGACTCATCGAGTTGTTTCTTAAGCTCGGCTAGTTCTAGTGGTGCCATCTTATAAGGTCTTCTAGCAATCGGAACGGTTCCTGGAATGAGGTCTATTACAAACTCAACATCCCTGTCAGGTGGAACACCTGGCAATTCTTCTGGAAAGACACCCGGGAAGTCACGGACTACCGGAACGTCCTCAAGGTCTGGCAAAGGGCTGGCGTTAAGAGAATATAATTGTCGCTTAGCTATTCGGGTCAAGACATTGACTATCTTCCCCGAAGGATGGGTGAGTTGAACAGTCCTAGAGAAGCAATCAATTTTGGCTTGATGAGCTGACATCCAGTCCATACCCAGAATGATATTGATATCTAAAAATTTAAGGGCTATCAAAGATGCAAGGAAAACAAGTCTGTCGACTTGGATTTCGTTTCCATGGCTTACTCTAGAAGTTTGCCATTTGGATCCCGGAGTTTGGATTACCATAGAGGTTGGCATATCACCGAATGCGATGTTATGCAAGCGAGCATAATTTTCAGATATAAAAGAATGAGAGGCTCCTGTATCGAAAAGAACAGATGCCGGGTGGCAATTAACAAGAAGCGTACCGAGAACGACGTTGGGATCCTCTTGAGCTTCTTCGGCAGAGATACAGTTGACATGGCCACGTGAAGCGGTGACCGGTTTAGCATGAAACACTTTCCCTGTCGGCTTGCCACGGCCAACAGCTTTAGCAGATTGATTTGGGTTGGTCTGGGGGCATTCACGCATATAGTGGCCAGATTCCCCACACTTGAAACAAGTCACGGAACTGGTACGTGGAGGAGCATTGTTAGTTGGACCCCCATAGGGCTTGGCTGGAGCAGACTGTTGAACGGGGCGAGGCGCCTGGAAGGATGGCCTCGGTGTGAACCTGGGTGGCAGGGCAGTGTTGGGTACCCACACGCGGCGCTTCTAAGGACCAGCACCGGATGAGGAACCCATGTCACGGCCATGCTTGCGTGTTGCGTCATAGTCAGTCTGACCAGTTTCAGCACTGATGGCTTTGTTGACAAGTTTCGAAAAAGATGTGCACTCATGCAGACGGAGGTCGCGGCGAAGCTCAGGACTAAGGCCCTTACGGAACCTTGCTTGCTTCTTGGCATCGGTAGACACTTCCTCAGTTGCATATCGTGCGAGATTACCAAACTCCCTGCTGTAAGCATCCACAGAAAGTCGGCCTTGGGTGAAACTGCAAAATTCTTCACGTTTACGGTCCATGAGACCCTCCGGAATGTGATGTTCACGGAAAGCCTCGCTGAATTCAGCCCAAGTAGTGACATGGCCCGCTGGGCGCATAGCTCCATAATTCTCCCACCATAGACTGGCGGGGCCTTCAAGATGATATGCAGCAAAGGTGACCTTGTCAGCCTCCGCTACCAGCGCGGAACGCAGTTTGTGAGAGATACTGCGAAGCCAGTCATCAGCGTCGAGAGGCTCGACGGAGTGGTGGAACGTGGGTGGATGCAATTTGATAAAATCACTGAGTGACACCACGTTAGCCCTCTGATGGTGTGCTGTATTCTGCTCAATACGCTCCAACAAACGGTTTGTCTCCCGCTTGTTTCTCTCAGCTTCCATCATCACCTCGGCTAGTGAAGGAGGATGAGGCAGATTTACATCCCTGGCTTCACTGCCTTCGGCCTGCTCTTGAGAAGCAGGGTTAGCGCGCGTGTTGACCATCCTAGGTAAACAAGACAATGATTTAGTCAGGATGGTAAAATTCCGACATAGGATTCATAATGTAAGAAATAACTCGGAATGCAAGATGATCATCCGTATGACATGGTAGATACAGAAACTGCTTCTTTTATTCCATCGTCATACACACCATACAGAGTTTAGTACAAGACCAAACAAAGTACTATTACGGTGAAAAGAGGATTACATCTCATCGGAGACATTCCAAGCTCCTATACATTATTTTTCTACATCTCCGGAAAGAGTACAAACTAGGTCATATCCCACGAGTCACGCGGGACGATAGACGACACAGCTAGTGCGAACTAGTGATACTACCACTAACTCAGACCGATCCGTAGTAGTCCTCGTAGAAGTCACCTCCATAGCCTGGGAGCTCAACATGATCATCTGGAAACAGACGGTCTCGCGGAGCTTGTGGACCATAGGGGCTAGGATGAGGTCGTGGACCGACAAACGGTGGCCTGCGGGGACCGCGAGGTGGGGTGATGCCTCCTACATCACGCCAAACCATCACGTCTGGCAGAGCAGATCTCACAGGATAGAGATCGCGCATATCTGAGAATCCAGCTTGCACCGCCGGTGCGAACCGAGTCAAAGTGGCCCAGTGGTCAGCACGGGTATTGAAGAGCTCTAACCTTAAGGCCCGATTTTCACGGTCCTTATCCTCGAGCATCTCAGCAGTGGTGAGAGTCCGTGAATCCTCCTGAGTGGAGTCAGCATAGATAGCCTGGAGATACCCTTGTGCTCTCGGAAGTGATCCTGGCATATACCGAAAATCAGAGTCCCGAAATATACCAGATCTGACTCGCATAATGGTCATCATAGAGTAGGCGGCGTCCTGCACAGCCATCTCAATGGTAACCCCGAGTCCATAAGAGCAGTGAAGAGGCTCGGTGGATCCAGGATAAGATGGAAATATCCTGACAGTGCAGAGATACTGGCTTTGATTAAAGTCTCGGAATTGCTCTTCGACCGTGTACTCAGGATACCAGCGGTATCCAGCCTCAGTCATTACCCTGACCAACTTAGCAGTATGGCCGGGTACATCTAGGCATCGAGTCAGGCGAACCACTTGATTAAGGTCGCGAGTGGCCATCTGAAAGCACAATCATAATGCAAAGGCATTAGAATTTCTAGCAAAATTTCGGCAGCATAACAGCTGTAAATGCTCAAAAAGGATTTGAGACATTTGACAAAGGATTTCGTACACACTCAACATCACCATATCAAAGTTCTGAAACCATTTTGGCAACATAATGTGGTAGTAGAACTGAACTAGGCTTGTATCCATCAAACTTATAAGGTGCTACTGATTAGTAACTCGTGATCCTGATAGAGAGAACAGATCCTAATTCCTTAACCCCCGGTGGAAGAATGGACTGACTCAGATCAGAATGTCATAAGATAAAGGAGTAAAAAGAGCCTTACGTTCCATCCCACAAACAATTCCCCTACATATACCTAAAGAATTTCAAGACTCAACATCGACCAGTTTGGCTTGGAGAACCTACAGGCAGTCCGGCTCTGATGCCAACGCTGTCAGGTCCCCGACTCGATGTCACATCGATCTAGCTGGTAACACCTCATATCACTTTGCGGCCTCACGCACGGTATCCCCACGGGTGACGTCTTACCTTTTCCCGGGACCGTTTGCGCCTTTTGGCTCACGTATATGATAGTGTCACTAGCATCCATATGATAAAGAGCCCGGGCTGACATGACTAGTCGTAAACCCAAAGTGGCACAGACTTACAGGGACAGGCATCCATGACCCAGCTTCGAACGTGTCGGTCATCAGCAAGTGGGTCCGGGCTGTAGCACTGGGCTAGCAGGACTCCGGTAAACCGGGCTGTAGCGGGCTAACAGGACTCCGGTACTCAAAGCGTGACATTTCCCCGAAGGGACAGACACAGGAACGAAGAAGGACACATGCCGGCCAGCCTAGGTGTTCCAGAGCAGTAGCAAGCTACCATGGCTCAGCGGTAACACTAGGAGACATTTCCCGGTAAGAGAGGCTACTAAAGATAAACAACTAGATAGTCAGATCCCACACATACCAAGCATTTCAATCATACACACAATATGCTCGATATGTGTAAATACAACGAAGCATCACAACATGACTCTACGACACAAGTACTTTATTTAAGGCTCAGGGAGCCATACATAGCATACACAAAGGTACGGGTCTCACGACCCCACATACAAAAGTCATACAGTCATACAAACCAGCAGCGGAAGTAACTTGTCTGAGTACAGACAACTAATAAAATAAAAGAGGCTTGGAAAGCCTAGCTATACTACGTGGTCCATCACAAGCTCAGGGTCACCACCTGGGTCTTTAGACTACTCGTTGATGTCAACGTCTACATAGAACCCATCAGAAGGGGTTGCAGCGTCTTCTGTAAAAATGTAGATTATAGCAACATGAGTACAAAGGTACTCAGCAAGACTTACATCAGATCCTACATACATGCATAGTATCAAGAAGGGTTGGTGGAGTTATTGCAGCAAGCCAGCTTTGACTCTTGGCTAGGCTATCCTACGATACTCCAACTTGAAATGGTTTTGCGCACACGAGTCCACTACTCACCAATTCAATACACTACCGAGGATCCACCTCCGTCTTCCTACGGAAGAGCCATCCTCGGCACTCACACTTATCTTGAGGCTTTTAACAGTTTCCATTTACTTGTCTATAAACTGTATAGGCAACCAAGTAGTCCTTTACCGCGGACGCGGCTATTCGAATAGATTATGATAACCCTGCAGGGGTGTACTTCTTCATACATGTTTCCACCACTTAGCGTCTGCACACGACATGTGCTCGGCAGACTTCAAGCGAAAGCCGACGTGGGTGTAGACCACGACCTACCTAAACACTTAAGCCTCTAGTCCAGGTTTATCGCCTATTCAGGTTCCATCCGCAGGGAGTCCGGCCGAGGTTTCCCATACGGCCCCGAACGATGTGAACAGGGTTCCCGAGATACCTAACGGGTATTCGGTACACCGTGCCACGTACCTACCGCATCACAGCCCACCCCTACGGTCAGCGCTGTCCACGGCCTCCAGTAGGCTACAAACACCAGAAACTACTTGCAACTCCTGGACAGAGAGCTAGGGTGAATAAGAAGTCGAGCGGGGTCATATGTCAGGGCCCAATGTATGGTAGTAGCTGATTCTTAAATCACACATACAGATCTCAGTGCTTAAGGTCGGCTTCAATGAAACAACCCACCATGTACTCCTACATGGCCTCTCATCGATACCTTTACCAAATCGTGTTCACCACACCACTCTCATTACCGACATAATCATTTCACTCTAGCCCATCACCCAGATGAACCAGACCTGACACGACTCTAAGCATAGCAGGCATAGCAAGGTAGGAACAACACATACATATGGCTCAATCAATTCCTACACATGCTAGTGGGTTTCATCTAGTTACTGTGGCAATGACAGGTCATGCAGAGGAAATGGGTTCAACTACCGTAGCACACAGCAGTTTGAATCGCGTTGTCTTAATGCAGTAAAAGAGAGCAGGGGCGAGAACATGGGATTGTATCGATATGATCAAATGGTTGGTTGCTTGCCTGATGGTTCGATGCACGGATACGGTTCTTCGTTAGGGTAATCACGGTACTCCTCGGGGACAGAACCTGTCGCAAAGGACAGCGATACACAAGCATCACCAAACAATGTGCAACAATATGATGCATGCATGAAACATGGCAATATGAGTGTGTTGGGCTAATGCAACTAAAGCCAGAGGGGTTTGAACAAATTTGAATCAAAGATTCAAATTCCAAATTCAAATATGGCCTTTTAAAGTGCCTTTTCTTGTTCTGCTTAAAACATCAATTTAACTTGTTTGATCATGCATGAAAATAGTACAGATGGATAGATTGGATTTTTCTGATCATTTTTCATATATAATTTGTCCAATTTGGAGTTACAGAATAAAAGTTATGAATTTTTGAAGTTTAAATAATATTCTGGAATTTCCTGATTTAATTTAAATCCAGAAAATCAATTACTGCGTCAGCCTGACGTCAGTGTGACGTCAGCAGGTCAACAGAACTGGTCCAGGTCAAACCTGACAGTGGGTCCCGCATGTCAGGGTGATTATTTTAATTAAAACTTAATTAAAACTAATCCTGTTTAATTAACAGGGCTGGGCCCCACCTGTCATTG
Source organism: Triticum dicoccoides (assembly GCF_002162155.2). NCBI lineage: Eukaryota > Viridiplantae > Streptophyta > Magnoliopsida > Poales > Poaceae > Triticum > Triticum dicoccoides. The sequence continues at coordinate 487,834,793 of NC_041384.1, read as the reverse complement.
ACTCAGGGGAGTCAACCAGGGCCCACCCGTGGTCAAAGTGGATGTCGGCTGCCGGCGTTTAGTCGCCGGCGAGCCCGACGCGGCCGCGGAAGTGGTTTTGGTCATTTCGGCCACCAGAGGGGCCGCGGAGACCACCGGAGTGGAGCTGAGGCCAACCCGCAGCTCTTGGCGGAGCCCGTTGGGGTCGGGGTGGCCGGAGTCGACGGCGGCGAGCTCGGCTGCGGCCGCCGGGGTTCGGTCGTGCACGGGAACGGTGCTGGAGCTCGAAGTCGAGCAAAGCGAGGCGCTAGGAATGCTCTACGGGGTCTTGCGAACTCGTTGGACTCGCCGGGGTGACCAAATGGTCACCGGAGCTGCGTCGACGGCGAGCTCGGCGACGGCGGAGGTTCGGCCGTGGTGGGGAGGTGGCTACGGTGAGGGAACGAGGGGAAGGAGAGGGGGAAACGGTGGCGTAGCTCACCGCGGTTGCAGTGGGCGTCGAAGCGGGCTCGGGGACGCGCTGGAGACGGCGAATTCGACGACGACGGTGGTCGGAGCCCGAAGAGGGGAATGGCGACGTGGCGGCGATGCAGGGCTTCCGGGGAGCTGTGGAGCGGTGGGGAGGAAGAGGGAGTCGAGGCGGAGCTCCTGAGCTAGTCGGGGAAGCGAGGGGTGGTCGGAGACAGCGGCTAAGGCGAACGGCGGCGACGGTGGTGTTCGGCCGGGCGAGAGAGAGAGAGCGAGGGAGAGGAGGGGAGAGCCGGGGGAGAGTGAGAGAGAGCAGGGGGGAGGGCGTGGCGTCGTCCAGGGCGTCGAGCGAGGAGGGGAGGCCAGGCAAGAAGGCGAGCAGGTGGCGTGGCGCGGTGGCGCGCGCGCGCGCCGGCCACACTCACCTCCCTCTGTCGGGACGAAGACGACAGAGGAGGGAGGTGGGCTGGGCCGGCTGCCGGCTGGGCCAGCCAGCTGGCTGGGCCGCACAGTGGAGGAGCCCAGGTAAGCTCCTCCTGTTATATATTTTTCTGTTTTTTAATTTCTGACATTTGTTTTGATTTAAATAATATATTAAATCATTTATTTAACTTATGCCAATTTTTGCAGGAGCTATTTATATTATTCCAGAGCTCTTTTATAATTGGCATAATATTTGGGCATATATTAATATATATAATTAATATATTTCCAATGCAAATATTTATGCATTTATTCCAAATGCCCAAAATAAATGTCCATGAGCCACTAAAAATATTGGTTTGATTTTTATCTCTGTCCAATATTTTCAGAGAGCAACATGAGCATTTTCTTGGACCCTTTTGGAGAAATTTTTATTTAGGTCATTTTCAAAATGGTTCTGAGGGTTTCACAGATCCCCATTTCAAGTTTCTGATGAAAGAGTAAACATGATGCAACACTCTAATGCATGACTAGCTAGGGTGTGACATTGGAACTCTAGCAAGCATCCGCAACTACTAAAGATCATTAAGGTAAAACCCAACCATAGCATTAAAGTATCAAGTCTCCTTTATCCCATATGCCACAACCCCCTTACTCGGGTTTATGCTTCTGTCACTCAAGCAACCCACTATAAGTGAATCATGAACATATTGCAACACCCTACAGCGGGAATCCCTCACTCTTGCGCGACACGGAGGGCACAATAGGACATCACCAATAATAAAACATGCAACTCAAACCAATCATGATCATCAATTAACCCATAGGACAAAACGGATCTACTCAAACATCATAGGATAGCCATACATCATTGGGAAATAATATATAGCGTTGAGAACCGTGTTTAAGTAGAGATTACAGTGGGTAAAAGATAGTTTACACTGCTGCATAGAGAGGGGAAGAGTTGGTGATGAGGGCGGTGAAGTTGTTGGTGTAGATCGCGGTGATGATGATGGCCCCCGGCAGCGCTCCGGTGCCACCGGAAGCAAGGGGGAGAGAGCCCCCTCTTATTCCTCTTCCTTGACCTCCTCCGTAGATGGGAGAAGGGTTTCCCCTCTGGTCCATGGTCTCCATGGCGTGGGAGGGGCGAGAGCCCCTCCGAGATTGGATCTGTCTCTCTCTGTTTCTGCATTCCCGGATTTTGCCCTTTCACCGTTTCTTTTATATCCGGAGATCCGTAACTCCGATTGGATTGAAACCTTCGCCCAGGTTTTTCTCCAAAAATTAGCTTTCTTGCAGCAAAAGAAGAGCATCAACCGCATTACGGGGTGCCCACGAGGGTCAGGGGCGCACCTCCCTGCCTCGTGGCACCCTCGGGCACCGTCTCGCGTTGGTTTTTCTTCCCAAAAATCATAAATATTCAAAAAATGATCTCCGTCCGTTTTTATCCCGTTTGGACTCCGTTTGATATTGGGTTTCTGCGAAACATAAAACATGCAACAAAAACAGGAACTAGCACTGGATCAATATGTTAGTCCCAAAAATAATATAAAAAGTTGCCAAAAGTATATGAAAGGTGTAGAATATTGGCATGGAACAATAAAAAATTATAGATACGATGGAGACGTATCAATTGTATTCGAATCATTGCCATTAACCCTTTTGGTCTGGCTTCCTGATCGTATTCGAATCATAGCCATAAACCATCACAAACCACTTGGGGGCTTGATCGTATTCGAATCATTGCCATTAACCCTTTTGGTTCGGCTTCCTGATCGTATTAGAATCATAGCCATTAAACATTATGGTCACTGGGGGGCTTCCTGATCGTATTCGAATCATAGCTGTCGGTACCCCTTTGATCGGCGCAATGCCATAAACCACTTGGGGGCTTCATGATCGTATTCGAATCATAGCCATTTTTGGTCCACCTTCCTGCTCGTATTTGAAGCATAGCATTGTCTTTTCTCTCTTTTTGGTTTGAATTTTTGAATAGTTTTTCGGTTTTTCTTGATACTCTCTTGCCTTCGGGTTTAAAGTGATTCAGGCCATGTAGCCTCAATTCTCATAGTTCATATTTGAAGCATATTCGTGGTTTCTGGTAACCCGGCCTGGCTCTGGACGATAAGTCGCCAGCATATGACAATATTAAATACTTGCAAGTATTGGCTTCTAAGTTTTGGGTTATCACCCTTATTGCATTGGTATCATAAGCCGACAGTACGGTTCAATATCACAGGTATGATATTTTTTGTTATAATTATATCTAATTATGATTAAACCGGCACATGTCAAAGGAACCGATTTTCAAACCGGATTATATTATTCAAATATTTAATAGCCATCATGGCTGGATTTTTATTATGGTTATCAATAACCAATATTATGATAGAGGTCTTCAAAGTTGCTTCCGCGCAATGGCTATTATTTTATCAATGGATATGATTTATTTTACAATGGAGGGAATAGTCCCGAGTCACTATAGGCTTATGACCCGGCACCTGGGGGCTACATTATTCAAGTTGAAATTACATCAAATATGCAAGTCCCATGTCACTGCCAGCATGCACCATGGCACTTGGGGGCTAATGCAAAGTCATTTTTTACTCAACTTATTGAAGACCCGACTCATCCCATTGTAACGAGTCGGCCCTTGGGGGCTACACGTTGCTGTTCAAGTCTACATGATTATATCTATAAAGTCCCTGCTTATTGTTGCATAATGACCTGGCCCTTGGGGGCTACACTGGTTGAAGTTTTTATGGGCATAAGGCAATTACAAGTCCTAGGTTGCTGCAAGCATAACAACCCGGCACTTGGGGGATACATATGTGGTATATTCAGTTTTGACTAGTGACTAAGATGAACAACATGGATTTCTTCAAGGTTGCAACTTTTATATTTAAGCAAGTCTTAAGCTGTTACAACGCTGCCTTCTTAAGACTTGGGGGCTACAAGTGATATGCATATAAGGGAGGTGTTGGGGAACGTAGCATAAATTCAAAATTTTCCTACGTGTAACCAAGATCTATCTATGGAGTCATCTAGCAACGAGGGAGGAGTGGATCTACATACCCTTGTAGATTGCGCGCGGAAGCGTTCAAGAGAACGGGGTTGATGGAGTCGTACTCGTCGTGATCCAAATCACCGATGATCCTAGCGCCGAACGGACGGCACCTCCGCGTTCAACACACGTATGGAGCAGCGACGTCTCCTCCTTCTTGATCCAGCAAGGGGGGAGGATAGGTTGATGGAGATCCAGCAGCACGACGGCGTGGTGGTGGAAGTAGCGGGATTCCAACAAGGCTTCGCCAAGCGCTGCGGGAGGAGGAAGATGTGTCATGGGAGGGAGAGGGAGGCGCCAGGGCTTAGGTTTTGCTGCCCTCCCTTCCCCCCACTATATATAGGGCCAAGGGAGAGGGGGGGCGCAGCCTTGGCCCTTCCTCCAAGGAAGGGTGCGGCCAGGGAGGAGTTCATCCTCCCCAAGGCACCTAGGAGGTGCCTTCCCCCTTTAGGACTCTTCCTTTCCCTTATCTCTTGGCGCATGGGCCTCTTGGGGCTGGTGCCCTTGGCCCATATAGGTCAAGGCGCACACCCCTACAGCCCATGTGGCCCCCCGGGGCAGGTGAACCCCCTTGGTGGACCCCCGGACCCCTTTCGGCACTCCCGGTACAATACCGATAATGCGCGAAACTTTTCCGGCGACCAAAACAAGACTTCCCATATATAAATCTTTACCTCCGGACCATTCCGGAACTCCTCGTGACGTCCGGGATCTCATCCGGGACTCCGAACAACTTTCGGGTTATCGCATACTAATATCTCTATAACCCTAGCGTCACCGAACCTTAAGTGTGTAGACCCTACGGGTTCGGGAGACATGCAGACATGACCGAGATGACTCTCCGGTCAATAACCAACAGCGGGATCTGGATACCCATGTTGGCTCCCACATGTTCCACGATGATCTCATCGGATGAACCACGATGTCAAGGACTTAATCAATCCCGTATACAATTCCCTTTGTCTATCGGTACGACACTTGCCCGAGATTCGATCGTCGGTATCCCGATACCTTGTTCAATCTCGTTACCGGCAAGTCTCTTTACTCGTTGCGTAACACATCATCCCGTGATCAACTCCTTGATCACATTGTGCACATTATGATGATGTCCTACCGAGTGGGCCCAGAGATACCTCTCCGTTTATACGGAGTGACAAATCCCAGTCTCGATTCGTGCCAACCCAACAGACACTTTCGGAGATACCTGTAGTGTACCTTTATAGCCACCCAGTTACGTTGCGACGTTTGGCACACCCAAAGCACTCCTACGGTATCCGGGAGTTGCACAATCTCATGGTCTAAGGAAATGATACTTGACATTAGAAAATCTTTAGCATACGAACTACATGATCTTGTGCTAGGCTTAGGATTGGGTCTTGTCCATCACATCATTCTCCTAATGATGTGATCCCGTTATCAATGACATCCAATGTCCATGGTCAGGAAACCGTAACCATCTATTGATCAACGAGCTAGTCAACTAGAGGCTTACTAGGGACATGGTGTTGTCTATGTATCCACACATGTATCTGAGTTTCCTATCAATACAATTCTAGCATGGATAATAAACGATTATCATGAACAAGGAAATATAATAATAACTAATTTATTATTGCCTCTAGGGCATATTTCCAACAGTCTCCCACTTGCACTAGAGTCAATAATCTAGTTCACATCGATATGTGATTAACACTCAAGGTCACATCCCCATGTGACTAACACCCAAAGACTTTACTAGAGTCAATAATCTAGTTCACATTACCATGTGATTAACACTCGATGAGTTCTGGGTTTGAACATGTTATGCTTGTGAGAGATGTTATAGTCAACGGGTCTGAATCTTTCAGATCCGTATGTACTTTGCAAATCTCTATGTCATCTTGTAGATGCAGCTACTACGCTATATTTGGAGCTATTCCAAATAACTGTTCTACTATACAAATCTAGTCTACTACTCAGAATAATCTGGATTAGTGTAAAAGTTTGCATCGGCGTAACCCTTTACGACGAACTCTTTTACCACCTCCATAATCGAGAAAATTCCTTAGTCCACTAGTTACTAAGGATAACTTTGACCGCTGTCCTGTGATCCATTCTTGGATCACTCTTGTACCCCTTGACTAACTCATGGCAAGGCACACTTCAGGTGTGGTACACAGCATAGCATATTGTAGAGAGCCTATGATAAAAGCATAGGGGACGACCTTCGTCCTTCCTCTTTCCTCTGCCGTGGTCGAGCTTTAAGTCTTAAATTCATACCTTACAACTCAGGCAAGAACTCCTTCTTTGACTGGTCCATCTTGAACACCTTCAAGATCATGTCAAGGTATGTGCTCATTTGAAAGTGCCATTAAGCATTTTGATCTATCCTTATAGATCTTGATGCTCAATGTTCAAGTAGCTTAATCCAGGCTTTCCATTGAAAAACACTTTCCAAATAACCCTATATGCTTTCCAGAAATTCTACATCATTTCTGATCAACAATATGTCAACAACATATATTTATCAGAAATTCTATAGTGCTCCCACTCACTTCTTTGGAAATACAAGTTTCTCATAAACTTTGTATAAACCCAAAATCATTGATCATCATCAAAGCATACATTCCAACTCCGAGATGCTTACTCCAGTCCCTAGAAGGATTGCTGGAGCTTTGCATACTTATTAGCATCTTTCAGGATTGACAAAACCTTCCGGTTGTATCACATACAACCTTTCCTCAAGAAAATCGTCGAGGAAACAATGTTTTGACATCCTATCTGCAAGATTTCATAAATAATGCAGTAATCGCTAATATAATTCCAACAGACTCTTAGCATCGCTACGAGTGAGAAAGTCTCATCGTAGTCAACTCTTTGAACTTGTCGGAAAACATCTTAACGACAAGTCGAGCTTTCTTAATGGTGACATTTACCATCATTGTCTGTCTTCCTTTTAAAATCCATCTGCACTCAACAGCCTTATGACCATCGAGCTGTTCTGTCAAAGTCTACACTTTGTTTCCATACATGGATCCTCTCTCGGATTTTATGGCCTCGAGCCATTTATCGGAATCCGAGCCCACCATCGCTTCTCCATAGCTCGTAGGTTCATTGTTGTCTAGCAACATGACTTCCAAGACAGGATTACATACCACTCTGAAGTAGCACGCATCCTTGTCATCCCACGAGGTTTGGTAGTGACTTGATCCGAAGTTTCATGATCACTATCATAAGCTTCCACTTCAATTGGTGTAGGTGCCACAGGAACAACTCCCTGTGCCCTTCCACACGCTAATTGAAGAGATGGTTCAATAACCTCATCAAGTCTCCACCATCCTCCCACTCAATTCTTTTGAGAGAAACTTTTCCTCGAGAAAGGACCCGATTCTAGAAACAATCCCTTATTGCTTTTGAATCTGAGACAGGAGGTATACCCAACTGTTTTGGGTGTCCTATGAAGATGCATTTATCCGCTTTGGGTTTGAGCTTATCAGCCTGAAACTTTTTCACATAAGCGTCGCAGCCCCAAACTTTTAAGAAATGACAGCTTAGGTTTCTCTAAACCATAGTTCATACGGTGTCATCTCATCGGAATTACGTGGTGCCCTATTTAAAGTGAATGTGGTTGTCTCTAAAGCCTAACCCATAAACTATCGTGGTAATTCGATAAGAGACATCATGGTATGCATCATATCCAATAGGGTGCAGTTATGATGTTCGGACACACCATCACACTATGGTGTTCCAGGCTGTATTAGTTGTGAAACAATTTCCACAATGTCTTAATTATGTGTCAAACTCGTAATTCATATATTCATCTCTATGATCATATCATAGATATCTTATCCTCTTGTCACGACGATCTTTCAACTTCACCCTGAAATTACTTGAAGCTTTCAATAATTTAGACTCGTGATTCATCAAGTAAATGTACTCAACATCTACTCAAACCATCTGTGAAGTAAGAACATAACGATGTCCACTACATGCCTCAGCACTCATTGGACTGCACACATCAAAATGTATTACTTCCAACAAGTTGCTTTCTAGTTCCATTTTACTGAAAAATGAGGCTTTCAGTCATCTTGCCCATGTGGTATGATTTGCATGTCTCAAGTGATTCAAAATAAAGTGAGTCCAAACGGTCCATTTGCATGGAGTTTCTTCATGCATATACACCAATAGACATGGTTCACATGTCTCAAACCTTTCAAAAATGAGTGAGCCCAAAGATCCATCAACATGGAGCTTCTTCATGCGTTTTATACCGATATGACTTAAGTGGCAGTGCCACAAGTAGGTGGTACTATCATTACTATCTTTTGGCATGATCATGTGTATCACTACGATCGAGATTCAATAAACCATTCATTTCAGGTGTAAGACCATTTGAAGGTATTATTCAAATAAAGAGAGTAACCATTATTCTCTTTAAATGAATAACCGTATTGCGATAGACATAATCCAATCATGTCTATGCTCAACGCAAACACCAAATAACAATTATTTAGGTTTCAATACCAATCTCGATGGTAGACGGAGCGTGTGATGCTTGATCATATCAACCCTGGAAACACTTCCAACACATATCGTCAGCTCACCTTTAGCTAGTCTCCGTTTATTCCGTAGCCTTTTGTTTCGAGTTACTAACACTTAGCAACCGAACCGGTATCTAATACCCTGGTGCTACTAGGAGTACTAGTAAAGTACACATCAACATAATGTATATCCAATATACTTCTATCGACCTTGCCAGCCTTCTCATCTACCAAGTATCTAGGGTAATTCTGCTCCAGTGGCTGTTCCCTTTATTACAGAAGCACTTAGTCTCGGGTTTGGGTTCAACCTTGGGTTTCTTCACTAGAGCAGCAGCTGAATTGCCGTTTTATGAAGTATCCCTTCGTGCCCTTGCCCTTCTTGAAACTAGTGGTTTCACCAACCATCAACAATTGATGCTCCTTCTTGATTTCTACTTTTGTGGTGTCAAACATCGCGAATATCTCAAGTATCATCATATATGTCCCTGATATATTATAGTTCATCACGAAGCTCAAGCAGCTTGGTGGTAATGACTTCGGAGAACCATCACTATTTCATCTGGAAGATCAACTCCCACTCGATTCAAGCGATTGTTGTACTCAGACAATCTGAGCACAAGTTCAACAATTGAGCTTTTCTCCCTTAGTTTGCAGGCTAAGAAAATCGTCAGAGGTCTTATACCTCTTGACGTGGGCACGAGCCTGAAATCCCAATTTCAGCCCTCAAAACATCTCATATGTTTTGTGACGTTTCAAAACCGTCTTCGGTGCCTCAATTCTAAACCGTTTAACTGAACTATCACGTAGTTATCAAAATGTGTATGTCATATGTTCGCAACATCCACAGACGACGTTCGAGGTTCAGCACACTGAGCGGTGCATTAAGGACATAAGCCTTCTATGAAGCAATGAGGACAATCCTCAGTTTGCGGACCTAGTCCGCATAATTGCTACTATCAACTTTCAACTAAATTTTCTCTAGGAACATGTCTAAACAGTAGAACTGAAGCGCGAGCTATGACATAATTTGCAAAGACCTTTTGACTATGTTCAGGATAATTAAGTTCATCTTATGAACTCCCGCTCAGATAGACATCCCTCTAGTCATCTAAGTGATTACATGATCCGAGTCAACTAGGCCGTGTCCGATCATCACGTGAGACGGACTAGTCATTATCGGTGAACATCTTCATGTTGATCATATCTACCATACGACTCATGCTCGACCTTTCGGTCTCTTGTGTTCCGAGGCCATGTCTATATATGCTAGGCTCGTCAAGTCAACCTAAGTGTTTCGCATGTGTAAATCTGGCTTACACCCGTTGTATGTGAACGTAAGAATCTATCACACCCGATCATTACGTGGTGCTTCGAAACGACAAACTTTCGCAATGGTGCACAGTTAGGGGGAACACCTTCTTGAAATTTTAGTGAGGGATCATCTTATTTACTACCGTCGTTCTAAGTAAACAAGATGTATAAACATGATAAACATCACATGCAATCAAATAATAGTGACATGATATGGCCAATATCATATAGCTCCTTTGATCTCCATCTTGGGGCTCCATGATCATCTTGTCACCGGTATGACACCATGATCTCCATCATCATGATCTCTATCATCGTGTCTTCATGAAGTTGTCTCGTCAACTATTACTTCTACTACTATAGCTAACGGCTAGCAATAAAGTAAAGTAATTACATGACGTTTATGTTGACACGCAGGTCATAAATAAATTAAGACAACTCCTATGGCTCCTGCCGGTTGTCATACTCATCGACATGCAAGTCGTGATTCCTATTACAAGAACATGATCATCTCATACATCACATATATTATTCATCACATCCTTTGGCCATATCACATCACATAGCATACCCTGCAAAAACAAGTTAGACGTCCTCTAATTGTTGTTTGCATGTTTTACGTGGCTGCTATGGGTTTCTAGCAAGAACGTTTCTTACCTACGCAAAAACCACAACGTGATATGCCAATTGCTATTTACCCTTCATAAGGACCCTTTTCATCGAATCCGATCCGACTAAAGTGGGAGAGACAGACACCCGCTAGCCACCTTATGCAACTAGTGCATGTCAGTCGGTGGAACCAATCTCACGTAAGAGTACGTGTAAGGTCGGTCCGGGCCGCTTCATCCCACGATGCCGCCGAATCAAGATAAGACTAGTAACGGCAAGTAAATTGACAAAATCAACGCCCACAACTACTTTGTGTTCTACTCGTGCATAGAAACTACGCATAGACCTAGCTCATGATGCCACTGTTGGGGAACGTAGCATAAATTCAAAATTTTCCTACGTGTCACCAAGATCTATCTATGGAGTCATCTAGCAACGAGGGAGGAGTGGATCTACATACCCTTGTAGATCGCGCGCGGAAGCGTTCAAGAGAATGGGGTTGATGGAGTCGTACTCGTCGTGATCCAAATCACTGATGATCCTAGCGCCGAACGGACGGCACCTCCGCGTTCAACACACGTATGGAGCAGCGACGTCTCCTCCTTCTTGATCCAGCAAGGGGGAGGAGATGTTGATGGAGATCCAGCAGCACGACGGTGTGGTGGTGGAAGTAGCGGGATTCCAACAGGGCTTCGCCAAGCGCTGCGGGAGGAGGAAGATGTGTCATGGGAGGGAGGGGGAGGCGCCAGGGCTTAGGTTTTGCTGCCCTCCCTTCCCCCCACTATATATAGGGCCAAGGGAGAGGGGGGGGGCGCAGCCTTGGCCCTTCCTCCAAGGAAGGGTGCGGCCAGGGAGGAGTCCATCCTCCCCAAGGCACCTAGGAGGTGCCTTCCCCCTTTAGGACTCTTCCTTTCCCTTATCTCTTGGCGCATGGGCCTCTTGGGTCTGGTGCCCTTGGCCCATATAGGTCAAGGCGCACACCCCTATAGCCCATGTGGCCCCCCGGGGCAGGTGGATCCCCTTGGTGGACCCCCGGACCCCTTTCAGCACTCCCGGTACAATACCGATAATGTGCGAAACTTTTCCGGCGACCAAAACAAGACTTCCCATATATATATCTTTACCTCCGGACCATTCCGGAACTCCTCGTGACGTCCGGGATCTCATCCGGGACTCTGAACAACTTTCAGGTTACCGCATACTAATATCTCTATAACCCTAGCGTCACCGAACCTTAAGTGTGTAGACCCTACGGGTTCGGGAGACATGCAGACATGACCGAGATGACTCTCCGGTCAATAACCAACAGCGGGATCTGGATACCCATGTTGGCTCCCACATGTTCCACGATGATCTCATCGGATGAACCACGATGTCAAGGACTTAATCAATCCCGTATACAATTCCCTTTGTCTATCGGTACGACACTTGCCCGAGATTCGATCGTCGGTATCCCGATACCTTGTTCAATCTCGTTACCAGCAAGTCTCTTTACTCGTTGCATAACACATCATCCCGTGATCAAATCCTTGATCACATTGTGCACATTATGATGATTTCCTACCGAGTGGGCCCAGAGATACCTCTCCATTTATACGGAGTGACAAATCCCAGTCTCGATTCGTGCCAACCCAACAGACACTTTCGGAGATACCTGTAGTGTACCTTTATAGCCACCCAGTTACGTTGCGATGTTTGGCACACCCAAAGCACTCCTACGATATCCGGGAGTTGCACAATCTCATGGTCTAAGGAAATGATACTTGACATTAGAAAAGCTTTAGCATACGAACTACATGATCTTGTGCTAGGCTTAGGATTGGGTCTTGTCCATCACATCATTCTCCTAATGATGTGATCCCGTTATCAATGACATCCAATGTCCATGGTCAGGAAACCGTAACCATCTATTGATCAACGAGCTAGTCAACTAGAGGCTTACTAGGGACATGGTGTTGTCTATGTATCCACACATGTATCTGAGTTTCCTATCAATACAATTCTAGCATGGATAATAAACGATTATCATGAACAAGGAAATATAATAATAACTAATTTATTATTGCCTCTAGGGCATATTTCCAACAGGAGGTACATTTTCAAGTTTGATGTTAGCAACAATTATGACCTGGTGCTATTAATATTTACAAACCGGATATTTTGGCAATGATAAACCGGCAAGTTCTACATCTTCAAGCTAGCTGAAAATCAGATGAGTATTTCATGACCAATGTTTTTTCTATCGGCAAATTGACCCGGATTTTCTAGAAGAAGGAAATACCAAGGAGTTAAGGATGATCAGGTGTCGGCTTACAAGAGTTCTTAACCCGGAGCATAATCTGTCAAAATTGTTCTTGTGTTTGTTTTACAGAATCAATTTAACATGGATGAATCCAAATTAAACTAGGGGCTAATGTCGCGAATATACCCCACGGTGTGACCTGGCCGGAGATATGACCCGGCTGGGACTTGATGTTTCATTGGTGACCCGGCAAATTATAAGCTGGCGGATAGTTAAGCATTGTAAGCCGACGGACAGTTAAGCAGGTTAAGCCGGCAGACAGTTAAGCATAGTAAGCCGACAGACAGTTAAGCAGGTTAAGTCGGCGGACAGTTAAGCATGGTAAGTCGGCAGACAGTTAAGCATGGTAAGCTGGCAGACAGTTAAGCCAGACAGTTAAGCTAGATTGTAAGCCGGATTGTAGGCCGGCTTACGTTAAGAAGCCCAAGACGTTAAGAAGCCCATGGTGAGAAGCCCATGGTAAGACGTCAAAATAGGTTAAGTCCTAATCCGAGTTTGACTCTACATGTAACCCGCCCCTTCAACTTATATAAGGAGGGGCGGGGCACCCCAAGAGAGCAGGAAAAGAATCGTTAAGGCTAGACACAACTAGAGGAGAGCCGGTTATGCGGCGTCTCCCTCATGAGCATAATGAGACCTAGCCACAAACATCATGTAGGGATATTACTGGATGATGTTTCCCGGGGCCCGAAGATGTCTAACGTCTTGTCTTGTGTGTTGATCCGCCTCGTGTCTCTCATCCCGATCAACCCCTCTCAAGCTACCACATAGATGTGTTGGCCTCACGACTAAGTCCTCACACTAGGACACCTGTCGCGATGTTTCCATGGTAGTTTCCCTTTGAGATTTCGTTCTTATCGGATTGAATACTTTTATGGATTTGAGAGCACTTGCACTCCAAAAAAAAGACACATCCGTGACATTTTGGGCCGAACGGAATTTTTTTCTATCATACTTATGACACTTCTATGACAATAATTGTGACAAAACCCGGTATCATCATAGATGTGATGGGCTCCTACTTCTATGACAAAAAATCATGACAGAAAATGGGCTTTTCGTCCTGGGTGGGCCGGAGACGCGGCTGCATGATATTCTTTGGGCCATCGATGACGAAAAAACCATGGTAGAAGCGAGGGCGAGGAAAATATCGGGGTGTTCCCGGTTACGGTGGGTGGTCGGGGGCTGAGCGATGCGCGTTTATCTCGTACCGTACGCGTGTGGGTGCGAGGCGTTGGGCTCTAACTGAACCTGAGCGAGGCGTTGCCTAACTGAACCCGAGCGATTGCACTGGAGGCTACGCGTTACGAAACCCGAGCGATTCCTTCGCTACTGCTGCTAACTGAAGCCGATCGATGCTGCCTCTGGATGAACAGTGAGCGTTGCTGGGGGGTTTGGATGAACAGTTCCCGGTGGGGGTGGATGAGCAGGACCCCGTGGTGTTGCTTCTGGATGAACAGGACCCCAATCGATCTAGCCGGTTGGCGTTGGATGAACAGGACCACGTGGAGGGCTGGATGAATAGGACGACCCCGTGGAGGGCTGGTTGAATAGTAGATGGTGGAGGGCTGGATGAACAGTAGCCCGTGGAGGGGTGGTTGAACAGGAGCCCGTGGAGAGGGCTGGTTGAACAGTAGCCGGTGGAGTAGCGTGCGGTGGAGGCTGGATGAACAGGAGCCCATGGATGAACAGTCGCAGGTGGAGGCTGGAGGAGGTCGACGGTGGATGAACAGTAGCCCATGGAGGCTGGAGGAGGTCGACGGTGGAGATGAACAATATCCTGTGGAGTCCCGTTTTGTGGTACGCCACACCCGTCCTGATGAACAGGATCCCTGTTTCGACCATAGTGCTCCAACACAAGTCCGTTTCCTCTGTTTTGTGGTATGCCACACCCCTCCTGATCAACAGGACCCCATTTCGACCATAGGAGATCCACACAAGTCTGTTTCCTCCGTTTTGCGGTACGCCATACCCCTCCCGATGAACAGGATCCCATTTCGAACGTGGCCGGTTGAACACAACGCCGTTTCCTCCATTATGCGGTACGCCAGGCCTCATTTCCATCGGCTGTTCCGTCCAAGCCCTCCCGATGAACACGACGACGCGTTCCGTTCCGAACCAGCCGGTGGGCTCCCCATGAACACGACAACGATGTTGTTTCTCCGTTCTGACCCAGCCATGTACACGAGCCCTGACTATACGTATGCGCAAGTAGGCATTCGAGACCCCGCCCGTATGTACGTACGTGGGCGTATTTTCTTTCTTGCACATTGGCCGCTGTACATACGTGTACATGCTACGTGCGCGCCTCTACTACGACACGTGCGCGCCTCTACATCGACTAGTATGTACGTACACGTTTGCGACCAGAATGACAACACTACGTACGCTTCGACCAGGTGGGTCCCGACTGTCAGGCACTTCCTTGTGTGCGAAGATGTAGCTGGTGGGTCCCAGCAGTCAGGGGGTGAATCGTTTTTTTGTTGCCTGGACGCACTTCCTTGCATGCGAAGATGTAGCTGGTGGGTCCCAGCAGTCGGGGGGGGGACATTTTTTTCACGAAATATGGTGGCCCGTCCGATGGGTCCCCGCTGTCAGGTGGAGGAATAATTATTTTGCGCGTAATAAGGAGGCACTTCCTTGCGGCCGCCGTGGACCCAGCTGTCAGCCTCTCCACATACAGTACTCTTCCTATGGAAGTCGTTTCTTGACCACGTTGACCACGCCGCGCCGATAGCACCAGGGCAGTGGACGACGGTGAGGCCTAGGAAGGGGACGACACGGAGCCGGGGAAGACGCGGCAGTGGAAGCCCGCGCAGAGAGGAGTACGAGGGTTCACTGGTTCGGCTGCAGTGTGAGGCTGCCATTGCCGCAGGGCCTGGCCAGCGGTGGGAATAGTAGGGGGCGGTGAGGCCTCCGCGGTAGCACAGTCGGCCACGGGAGGCAGGACCATGCGGCACGACCAGCGCTGCTTTGGGCGGCTGGAGCACGAAGACCAGAGGTTGAAGAAGCACTACGGCCGTTGGATGGACATCGTACGGTCACTGGAGCTAGAATCGTTCATATTGACTAAGTTGACAAAGCCCTCCGTCCCCGTCAACTTAGTAGGCCCACAAGTCAGCCTCCCACCAAGGTGGGTCCCAGCTAGCAGGGGAGTATTCATTTTTTTGTGCGTAATAAGGAGGCACTTCCGGTGGGTCCGAGCTGACAGCGGGGGGAATGTTTT
The DNA here is from genome assembly GCF_002162155.2 of Triticum dicoccoides. Lineage (NCBI taxonomy): Eukaryota > Viridiplantae > Streptophyta > Magnoliopsida > Poales > Poaceae > Triticum > Triticum dicoccoides. The sequence continues at coordinate 487,818,891 of NC_041384.1, read as the reverse complement.
TTCACGAAATACAGAGGCCCTTCCAGTGGGTCCCAGCTATCAAGTGGAGGAATCATTATTTTGTGCGTAATAGGGAGGCATTTCCCTGTGTGGGCCTCTACTGTCAGCCTCTTCCGATGGCTGTTGTTTGTTGACCATGTTGACCTCGCTGCGTCGAGAGCACAAACGCGGTGGGCGAGGGCGAGGCCCAGGAAGGTAACCACCCGGAGCCGGCGAAGCCACCGCAGCGGATGCCCACGCTGAGGGGAGTACGAGCACTGATTGGTCGGCTGCGGGGCGAGGCTGACGTCGCCGGAAAATAGCAGGATGTGTGGGTAGTTAGAGGGATGGCCTGGCGGCAGCACAACCAGCCACGGGAGGAGGGAGCAGGCAGTCCCGCCGGCGCTGGTTTGGGCGGCTGGAGCAGGAAGATCAGAGACTGAAGAAGCACGGCGGCCGTTGGATGGACATCCAACAGTCACTGCTGTGTGTTGACTAAGTTGACAAAGCCTTCCGTACGCGTCAATTTTTTTTAGGACAACGTCATCGTCAACCTAGTAGGCCCAAAAGTCAGCCTCCAAATCTGTGGAAAACAACATACAACCCATTAGCCATTATTTTCAATAATTTACAACCCATTTGCTAATTCTTAAGGATATTTGAAGCCCATATTCTTTTTATTAGCATTACAGACCATATATTCTGGGCACTGCTAAAAAATTCAATGAAATTTTCCATATTTTGGTGGGGTCCGAACTCTTTTAATCACAAAATTTCGAGTCACATTAAAAATAATTTTCAAAAAAGTATATCAAAATAAAATTCAAAAAACAATTCTCCACAAAAAATGAATGGAATTTAGAATCTTAACTAGCAAGATGCATGTTCGTTGCACGGAACATGAAGATGCATTTGTATGAGTAGTTTATCTTGTGGGAGAAAAGATGATATTTTAATGTAATTGCCAGTTGGCTTTGGTTTTTATAAGAGTAGAGAGTAGAGAAATCCTGAAAAATGATATTTTAATGCAATTGTCGGTTGGCTTTGGTTTAAAAATTTACAACCCATTTCTTACAACTTATAGCCCATTTTCTGGGGAAGCCCATTTCTTACAACTTACATCCCTCCTCGTCTTGAAAGATTTCCAGCCCAGCAGGGCTGAGAAAAGCAAGTAGGCCTCGGTTTTGGTATTCTCCAAAAAAAGAACTGGCCTAGCCATTTTCAGAAAGAAAAAATATATCAACTGGGCTCGTCATGTGCTTAATAAAAGCGTAAGCGTGGGCTAGACGGGTCACAACCCCCGCACATCGTGCAGTTGAGCTCCGTCTCTGAAACTAAAAAACAATTGGGCGAGCTGCTAGGTCCCTGGTGTTATCCGCTCGTTGTGTAATTTTCTCATTTATTGACTACATTGACAATGGCGTGGGACCTAGTTGTCAAAATATTAGGAGGAAGTATTTTTTTGGCTTGTGATAACGAGGCACCTGCTTGCGAAATGCAATGACCCTGGTGGGTCCCTACCATCAGCCTCTCCACGTATAGTCATCTCCTGATTCCTCTTGGTTGTTTACCATGTTGACAACGCCAGACGATGGCGGGCACAACGAGCGAACCAAGGCGGAGAATGACGGTGAGGCCTCAGACGGGAACAAACAGCAGCCGTGGAAGATGCGGCAGTGTAGCGGCAGGTGGAGGGGAGTACGAGGGCAACAACATGAAACTAAAGCATGCAAATGGTACAAAAAGCCCAAGGATTAATTGTTCATCAAATTTTTGGACAAAACCTAGATTGAACATGGCAGTAACATCTAACCCAACCACTCTTTTTTACAGTCACAAACAAATGGATCAGTCTGATCCATAAAATCAACATCCTGTGCAAAAAAAATTATTTCAGGATGACTACAACTTGTTGTAAATAGAACCCGAGCACGTTTAGAAGCCCATTTGTTCACCTGAAACTTCTTTTTTTTGCTGTTCAACATGTCCGTCCGTGAGAAATCTCTCGCGGTAAAAATTAAGCCTCATGGACAATAGTAACCTCACATTCAACAGGAAGAATGTGACAAAGCTTCTGTTTGCCTGGTTGGATGCATATCCTTCCATCGTTATTGTCCTCAAAGAAATGCCATGAGAACTGAGAAAATCCTGGTGCTTATTACGCCACCGATTGGTTATATGTTTTGCTCCATGTGGTTCTGCCTAAGTAGACATGAAGATTGAAAATAGTTAAGGTCTGAAAAAAGAGTATGTCGAAAGAACGACAACTAAACAGTTAATTCTAGTACAATATATACGGAATTTCAATGTGCATGAAATCCTCACCTCTATATATAAATTATCTAGAGATGGAAAGCATCGCGGCAAGCCAATAATTATGTTCCGATCCAAACTAAACATTTTGATATATATGATATTGATAGAATCCAGCAACATTGATAGGCTATCAATGGACGAACTCCTCATTGAGCATATAACATAATATTAGTACCCAAAGTGTACTCCAAGATGATATAAAACTTATGCGCACAAATGAAAAATGCAGCTTATGATTACAAATGTGTAGATGATAATATACGGTACCTGAAAAAGTGAGGAGCCAAACACCAACTCCTTGTGATCATTAAACGGGTCACGAATTACACCCAAGGTCTCTAGTTTGGGCGCAGAGACGACAGTTATTTGTGAAGGTCTATAACAATTATCAAGGAGCAACCTTTGAAGTGAAGGGGCATCTTCGATGATGAGTTGTTGTCCTTCAAAACAAATTCCAATGCTTTTAAGGTGAGGCGACTTTATTTGGAGACAACTGATATGGATTTCTATTCCCAAAACTTTATATGGTCTTGGATAGGAAATGCTCATAATTGAGGAACTCGTCATTTTAACATTTCAAAAGAAAACTCTAGAAATTAAGCATCATTCGGAACAAGATCATAGCAATTCTATTCTACCATATCATATCTCACAACAACCTAGGCATGGATCATGCTTTTCTCTACCCACAAGTTTCAAGCTAAGATTTGATCATGCAAGCCAACAAACTCAAAACTTAAGTAGGATACTAAGTTGTAAGCAAGGCATATGAGAAGAATAAACAGAGCAACTGTTCATCATTTCAACCATGGAGACAAAGCATTCTTACCGTGCATAGGAAAGTAGTAAATATTTTTGGTCTTTTTATAATTTTGTAGATTATTATGTGTTTTTAGCATGCATATTCTGAAAACAAATAAAGATACAAGGTACCTCAGAGTGGGATCCTCCCCCAAGCTAGCTTCAGGCTCACTGCTACGGAGGGGGATGAAATCCCATCCACGCGTAGTAAGCCCTCTGCTCCTCCATCTGCTGCTACTGCATCTGCTAATGGTGTTGATCCTCATGCCAGTCTGTATCTACCAAGCCTGGGAAGACTCGATGTGCGTGTTCAGTGACTCTTCCATGTCCGAGGCACGGACAGTGAGCTTCCCTAGCTGCTGCGTGAGATAGGCATCTCGAGCGGTAGTTGACGAGTGCCGTCTGGTGGACGTGGAAGGACCACCTCCTGAGCTGGAACTAGCGGGCATGGGCATAGCCCAAGCACCACTACCGGCACTGGGCCAAGCCGAGCTACACGCACCCTGCTGATAGGAAGGCTGATCCCAACCAGGAGCATGTCCGGATGCAAATCCAGGCATGTACCCAATCGGAGGCCATCCTGCTAGCATTAGAGGCATAGTAGGCTAAGGCTGCAACTGTGGTAGCAGCTGTGGCGGCTGCTGCTGTGGCAAGGGTACGCCCCTCGATGCGCTCCTAGTAACCCTGCCACCAGAAACACTAGCACGACGGGCTTCCTCTTGTGCAACAAGGGGAATGGTTAGCGACTGGAAACTATATAACTGAATTCCTAAGTTAGGTAACAGAATCTCATTTGCATAGCCGGGGAAGAAGAAAGTCAAAGAATCATTCGGACCCCTCTTAAGTGTATGCCCCTGAATTAGGTATGCCTCGTCGATGTGGACTCAGTCAATCGTAATGAAGGGAATGGACTTCCCTCCTAGAATCTCGAGCCTCGAGACGATATGAGTAATCAAAGATGTACACTCAATAGGACCCGTCATCTTAAAATTCGTCAACCACTGCCGAATCATATCCTTGATAGGGGAGACCTTGATCTTGTGAACCACGGCACATAGAAGCATCAGCTCATCAATGTGCACGGGCTAAACATCCTCTCGTGGAAAGAGAGTAATGGTGAGCCACTTGTGCATCAAACCAAGAGTTGGGTACTGAATATCATTGCACCAAGGTGCGAACTTGCCATGGGACACTAAACCAGAATATCACCCGCAAAAAGCATCATGAGAAAAATCCTGGCAAGCCTTCGATAGAGAAAGAACGCAATGAGAACTAAAACCGAGGTGGCGACTAAGATCCTTCCATGAAACCCGATACTCAATCCTACAAAATCAAAAATTAATACCATTCACCTCCTCTTGAAGAGAGGAAAGAAACTAGATGGTGAGGGGCCGAGAACCTAACTCCTCAACCGGTTTGAAATCCTCCAAAATAAGAGCATGCCAAATAGAAGCGAACTCAGAGTCCATACCTATTTTCTCCAGACAGGCCGAGTCGAATTCCTTGGTGTGGGTGAAGATGTTGACGGTTGTTAACTCTCTATTTTCGACCCTCAACTTTGTATAAAAGTCACTCCATCAAAGAATGCACCATAGCTGTAGGGCTCTAATCTAACAAATTCCACAAGCTACGATGGATATTTGGGTGTAGGTGAAAATGAGACATTATATCACAAAATAGAGCATATTCACAAACAAGCTCAAATGCCAACATGGAAAGCACCATGGTGATGTACTCTCCGAGGTGATCGAAATGGAGTTTTAGTTCACCCATTTCGGAGTCCAGATGCAAAAGTTATGCCTCCCGAAAGATTGTGACACGAGACATGTCGGGAGGAGGTGCGGCCGTCCCTAACAGCTGCGACCGGCCCTATGAACCTTCTCATATCATCATCAAACTTTGCCAGATAACTCTACACTCAGCATAATATCCAAGGGGATCAAGTCCATGGGCCAGAAACCATAAAAGAAGGTGCGGGCGTACGTACAAGGTGCGGGCGTACCTACTAGGTGCGAGCGCACCTACCAACTTCGTGCCCCCGGTTCCAGGCCATCACCAATCTAACAAACACATCAAGGGTACATCAGAAGCATTGGTTATATGGCGGTTTGGTCAAAGGGTCAATGGTTGAGTCACTTGGATCCATGGACCTACTTATTGATACGTCTCCAACGTATCTATAATTTTTGATTGCTCCATGCTATATTATCTACTATTTTGGACTATATTGGGCTTTATTTTCCACTTTTATATTACTTTTGGGACTAACCTATTAACAGGAGGCCCAACCTAGAATTGCTGTTTTTTGCCTATTTCAGAGTTTCGGAGAAACAGAATATGAAACGGAGTCCAAACAGAATGAAACCTTCGGGAACGTGATTTTCTCACCGAACGTGATCCAGGAGACTTGGACCCTACTCCAAGAAGTAAAAGAGGCGGTCACGATGGTGGGGGGTGCCCCCCCTAGGGTGCGCCCCCTGCCTCATGGGCCCCCTGTTGCTCCACCGACGTACTCCTTCCTCCTATATATACCTGCATACCCCCAAACGATCAGATACAGAGCCAAAAACCTAATTCCACTGCCGCAACTTCTGTATCCACAAGATCCCATCTTGGGGCCTGTTCCGGAGCTCTGCCGGAGAGGGTCGTCATCACGGAGGGCTTCTACATCATCATAGCCCCTCCGATAAAGTGTGAGTAGTTTACCTCAGACCTTCGGGTCCATATTTATTAGCTAGATGGCTTCTTCTCTCTTTTTTGATCTCAATACAATGTTCTCCCCCTCTCTTGTGGAGATCTATTCGATGTAATCTTCTTTTTGCGGTGTGTTTGTTGAGAGCGATGAATTGTGGGTTTATGATCAAGTCTATCTATGAATAATATTTGAATCTTCTCTGAATTCTTTTATGTATGATTGGTTATCTTTGCAAGTCTCTTCAAACTATCGGTTTGGTTTGGCCTACTAGATTAGTTTTTCTTGCCATGGGAGAGTGCTTAGCTTTGGGTTCAATCTTGCGGTGTCTTTTCCCAATGATAGAAGGGGCAGCAAGGCACATATTGTATTGTTGCCATCGAGGATAACAAGATGGGGTTTTTTATCATATTGCATGAAACTATCCCTCTACATCATGTCATCTTGCTTAAGGCGTTACTCTGTTTTTAACTTAATACTCTAGATGCATGCTGGATAGCGGTCGATGAGTGGAGTAATAGTAGTAGATGCAGGCAGGAGTCGGTCTACTTGTCTCGGACGTGATGCCTATATACATGATCATACCTAGATATTCTCATAACTATGCCCAATTCTGTGAATTGCTCAACAGTAATTTGTTCACCCACCGTAGAATACTTATGCTCTTGAGAGAAGCCACTAGTGAAACCTATGGCCCCTGGGTCTATTCTCATCATATCAATCTCCATCACTTTAATCTTGCTTTGCTTTTTTACTTTTCACTTTGCATCTCTATATCAAAAATACCAAATAATATTATCTATCATCTCTATCAGATCTCACTCTCGTAAGTGACCGTGAAGGGATTGACAACCCCTAATTGCGTTGGTTGCGAGGAGCTATTGTTTTTGTGTAGGTACGAGGGACTTGAGCGTGGCCTCCTACTGGATTGATACCTTGGTTCTCAAAAACTGAGGGAAATACTTACGCTACTTTGCTGCATCATCCTCTCCTCTTCGGGGAAATCCAACGCAGTGCTCAAGAGGTAGCAAGAAGAATTTCTGGCGCCGTTGCCGGGGAGTCTACGCAAAAAGTCAACATACCAAGTACCCATCACAATCCCTATCTCTCGCATTACATTAGTTGCCATTTGCCTCTTGTTTTCCTCTCCACCACTTCACCCTTGTCGTTTTATTTGCCCTCTCTTTCCCAATCTCCTTCTCCTTCTCTTTTTCCATTTGCCTTTTTCTCGCCTGCCTTTTGTTTGCTCATATGTTGGATTGCTTGTTTGTCGCTATGTCTGAAATTGGGGAAGTTATCGCCCATATGGGCGATAACAATATCATAGAAAATTCTGATGCTCCTGCTGAAGAACCCCCTACCTATCATACAAAAATATTTCGTGTCGGTAGTGGTAATATTATTGGAAAAGGAGTTATTCAAGATTTCTTTACTTGTGCCAGTGCTTTGCCCTCTATGGGCAGTTCTATTCTTCATAGAACTAGTAGTCTTGTGGACGCTATTGCCATGCTTATAGTTGAACTTGAAAGGCAATTTATGCACATGCATCCTTGCATACAACGAATCTTCTTAGAATTCTCTAATATTGAGCATTCCTTTGTTAAGTGTGCCGCTACTATCTTTTTGGCTCATGAGTTTAGATTTATAATAAAAGAGGCCAAAGAAATCTTTGCACATTATAGGGTAGATGCTAGTCATCCTCCCATTAAAGCTATCCTTTTTAATCAAGAAGACATGATGCGTTTACAATCTTTAGATCATATTGCTTATAACGAAAATCTTAGGAAAAAGGTTCCCGCCGATGTTCTAGTTGATAAAATTTCCGAGCTTAATGATGATTTTGCTATTCAGAATAATGGACTAGGTTTTCCTCTTGAACGAAGGCTTGTTGCTTTTTGCCAAAAGAATGCTCTTAATGATGAATTGATTGTGCAATACAAAGGGCCTAGGGAGGAAACCATACCTCCCGAGATTGATCTTGGGGACTTTTGTCCCATTAAATTTAGCCCTTTTGATTATTTTTGCTTGCCTCAAAGAAAACTTGCTGATGAACGTAGAGAATATGAGAGAAGTTTTCATGATTTGCCATACCACTATTATGGCAATACCTAGATCTATCCTCGCTTTTATGCCTAGCTAGGGGCGTTAAACGATAGCGCTTGTTGGGAGGCGACCCAATTTTATTTTTAGTTTTTTTGTTTTTTCTTATGTTTAGGAATAAATAACCCATCTACCTTCTGTTTGGATGTGGTTTTGTGTTTTAATTAGTGTTTTGCCAAGTTAGACCTATAGGATATTCTTGGATGATAGTTATTTGATCTTGCTGTAATTTCCAGAACCTTTGCGTTAAGTGGACGAATTTTTAAAAATCACCAGAACATGATAAAATACTGATTCCAATTGCTGCTGATCATTAAACAAATTTTCTAGGTCTTCCTATTTTGGTAGATTTTTTGGAGTTCCAGAAGTTTGCGTTAGTTACAGATTACTACAGACTGTTATGTTTTTGACAGATTCTGTTTTTCGTGTGTTGTTTGCTTATTTTGATGAATCTATGGCTAGTAAAATAGTTTATAATCCATAGAGAAGTTGGAATACAGTAGGTTTAACACCAATATAAATAAAGAATGAGTTCATTACAGTACCTTGAAGTGGTCTTTTGTTTTCTTTCTCTAACGGAGCTCACGAGATTTCTATTGAGTTTTCTGTTGTGAAGTTTTCAAGTTTTGGGTGAATTCTTTTGATGGATTATGGAAAAAGGAGTGGCAAGAGCCTAAACTTGGGGATGCCCATGGCACCCCCAAGATAATCCAAGTACACCAAAAATTCAAAGCTTGGGGATGCCCCGGAAGGCATCCCCTCTTTCGTCTACTTCCATCGGTAATTTTACTTGGAGCTATATTTTTATTCACCACATTTTATGTGTTTTGCTTGGAGCGTCTTGTATTATTTGTGTCTTTGTTTGTTAGTGTGCCACGATCATCCTTACTGTACACACCTTTTGAGAGAGCCATACATGAATTGAAATTTGATAGAATACTCTATGTGCTTCACTTATATCTTTTGAGCTATGTAGTTTTGCTCTATGTGCTTCACTTATATCTTTTGAGCGTTATAATTTTGCTCTATGTGCTTCACTTAGATCTTTAGAGCACGGTGGTGGATTTGTTTTAAAGAAACTATTGATCTCTCATGCTTCACTTAGATTATTTTGAGAGTCTCTAATAGCATGGTAAATTGCTTAATAATAATATGCTTGGTATTCAAGATTTGTGAAACTTTCTTTTGAGTGCGTTGAATACTAAGAAAAGATTGATGCTTGATAATTGTTTTGAGATATGAGGATGGGGATGTTAGAGTCATGCTAGTTAAGTAGTTGTGAATTTGAGAAATACTTGTGTTAAAGTTTGTGATTCCCGTAGCATGCACGTATGGTCAACCGTTATGTGATGAAGTCGGAGCATGATTTATTTATTGATTGTCTTCCTTACGAGTGGCGGTCGGGGACGAGCGATGGTATTTTCCTACCAATCTATCCCCCTAGGAGCATGCGCGTAATACTTTGCTTTGATAACTTCTAGATTTTTGCAATAAGTATATGAGTTCTTTATGACTAATGTTGAGTCCATGGATTATACGCACTTTTTCCCATCCTTCCACCATTGCTAGCCTCTCTAATACCGCGCACCTTTCGCCGGTATCATACACCCACCATATACCTTCCTCAAAACAGCCACCATACCTACCTATCATTTCCATAGCCATTCCGAGATATATTGCCATGCAACTTTCCACCGTTCCGTTTATTATGACACGCTCCATCATTGTCATATTGCTAGCATGATCATGTAGTTGACATCGTGTTTGTGGCAAAGCCACCGTTCATAATTCTTTCATACATGTCACTCTTGATTAATTGCATATCCCGGTACACCGCCGGAGGCATTCATATAGAGTCATATTTTGTTCTAAGTATTGAGTTGTAATTGTTGAGTTGTAAGAAAAATAAAAAGTGTGATGATCATGATTTTTAGAGCATTGTCCCAAGTGAGGAAAGAATGATGGAGACTATGATTCCCCCATAAGTCGGGATGAGACTCCGGACGAAGAAAAAAAAAGAGGCCATAAAAAAAGGGGAAGGCTCAAATAAAAAACTGAGAGAAAAAGAGAGAAGGGACAATGTTACTATCCTTTTACCACACTTGTGCTTCAAAGTAGCACCATGATCTTCATAATAGAGAGTCTCTCATTTTGTCACTTTCATATACTAGTGGGAATTTTTCATTATAGAACTTGGCTTGTATATTTCAATGATGGGCTTCCTCAAAATTGCCCTAGGTCTTCGTGAGCAAGCGAGTTGGATGCACACCCACTTAGTTTCTTTTGTTGAGCTTTCATATGCTTATAGCTCTAGTGCATCCGTTGCATGGCAATCCCTACTCACTCACATTTATATCTATTGATGGGCATCTCCATAGCCCGTTGATACGCCTAGTTGATGTGAGACTATCTTCCCCTCTTTTTGTCTTCTCCACAACCACCATTCTATTCCACATATGGTGCTATGTCCATGGCTCACGCTCATGTATTGCGTGAAGATCGATTTTTTTTGAAAATATTAAAGTATGAAACAATTGCTTGGCTTGTCATCGGGGTTGTGCATGATTTAAATACTTTGTGTGGTGAAGATAGAGCATAGCCAGACTATATGATTTTGTAGGGATAACTTTCTTTGGCCATGTTATTTTTAGAAGACATAATTGCTTTGTTAGTATGCTTGAAGTATTATTATTTTTATGTCAATATGAACTTTTGTCTTGAATCTTTCGAATCTGAATATTCACACCACAATTAAGAAGATTTGCATTGAAACTATGCCAAGTAGCACTCCGCATCAAAAATTCTCTTTTTATCATTTACCTACTCGAGGACGAGCAGGAATTAAGCTTGGGGATGCCTGATACGTCTCCAACGTATCTATAATTTTTGATTGCTCCATGCTATATTATCTACTGTTTTGGACTATATTGGGCGTTATTTTCCACTTTTATATTACTTTTGGGACTAACCTATTAACCGGAGGCCCAGCCCAGAATTGATGTTTTTTTGCCTATTTCAGAGTTTCGGAGAAACAGAATATGAAACGGAGTCCAAATGGAATGAAACCTTCGGGAACGTGATTTTCTCACCGAACGTGATCCAGGAGACTTGGATCCTACTCCAAGAAGTAAAAGAGGCGGTCACGAGGGTGGGGGCGCGCCCCCTGCATCGTGGGCCCCTTGTTGCTCCACCGACGTACTCCTTCCTCCTATATATACCTATGTACCCCCAAACGATCAGATACAGATCCAAAAACCTAATTCCACCGCCGCAACTTCCTGTATCCACGAGATCCCATCTTGGGGCCTATTCTGGAGCTCCGCCGGAGAGGGCCGTCATCGCGGAGGGCTTCTACATCATCATAGCCCCTCCGATGAAGTGTGAGTAGTTTACCTCAGACCTTCGGGTCCATAGTTATTAGCTAGATGGCTTCTTCTCTCTTTTTTGATCTCAATACAATGTTCTCCCCCTCTCTTGTGGAGATCTATTCGATGTAATCTTCTTTTTGCGGTGTGTTTGTTGAGACCGATGAATTGTGGGTTTATGATCAAGTCTATCTATGAATAATATTTGAATCTTCTCTGAATTCTTTTATGTATGATTGGTTATCTTTGCAAGTCTCTTCGAACTATCAGTTTGGTTTGGCCTACTAGATTGGTTTTTCTTGCCATGGGAGAAGTGGGTTCAATCTTGCGGTGTCCTTTCCCAGTGACAGAAGGGGCAGCAAGGCACGTATTGTATTGTTGCCATCGAGGATAACAAGATGGGGTTTTTATCATATTGCATGAAACTATCCCTCTACATCATGTCATCTTGCTTAAGGCGTTACTCTATTTTTAACTTAATACTCTAGATGCATGCTGGATAGCGGTCGATGAGTGGAGTAATAGTAGTAGATGCAGGCAGGAGTCGGTCTACTTGTCTCGGACGTGATGCCTATATACATGATCATACCTAGATATTCTCATAACTATGCTCAATTCTGTCAATTGCTCAACTGTAATTTGTTCACCCACCGTAGAATACTTATGCTCTTGAGAGAAGCCACTAGTGAAACCTATGCCCCCTGGGTCTATTCTCATCATATCAATCTCCATCACTTTAATCTTGCTTTGCTTTTTACTTTTCACTTTGCATCTCTATATCAAAAATACCAAAAATATTATCTATCATCTCTATCAGATCTCACTCTCGTAAGTGACCGTGAAGGGATTGACAACCCCACGCATGCGTTGGTTGCGAGGAGCTATTGTTTTTGTGTAGGTACGAGGGGCTTGAGCGTGGCCTCCTACTAGATTGATACCTTGGTTCTCAAAAACTGAGGAAAATACTTACGCTACTTTGCTGCATCATCCTCTCCTCTTCGGGGAAATCCAACGCAGTGCTCAAGAGTAGCACTTATCCATGCAAAGAAACACATCCAACTTCCACAACCGCTAGAGCAATCCAAGACGCCCCTCAGCTGTGTCGGTGCATCACACGGTGACCGATTAGGGCCGGCCACACCTACTAGGTGCGGCCGCACCTGGTCTCCTAGAGACTTCACTCCACTGACTTGGCAACGGCCTCATAACCAACTGAGGAGTGCTGATCAGGGCCGTGCATGATCAAAGGCGGTGGATCACAGGGCCGAGGTGCGGCCGCACCATCGACTTTGCCACTGTGACTCCCTCTCGCCTACAAGAACCCCCTGCTGCAGCCACCGACCTATTGGGGCTATTTATCTAGACTAGATAGTGGGGAGAGAGAGTTGAGGTGTGAGTGCTGGAGTGGAAGCCAGAGTGTCAGCTCTCTTCTCCTTGTACCTCGGCAGGTGCGGTACAACTACAGTCGTCAACACTCGGGATATTCTGTAAGTCTGGATCTGTGAGTAACCAAGTCTCAATTCATACTCTTGTTTGCTCTTAGGTTCTTTGATTACTATTAAGTAGTTATGCTGCTTATCATGATTGCTTTGCTCTGACATCGAGTAAAGTGGTGCTTGCTTAGTATAGGTGTGGTGTCTAGACTCTCTAGTACCTTGGAATGCTCCTCTGATCAACGGAATAGTTGTGGTACCCTAGGGAGGTGACAGCTCTGGACGGGCTTTGTAATCCACCACGTTAGTTCAGACTGTTAGGAAAATGACATTAAAGCCCCCTTCTCATCCCTTTCCACGGCTCTTTTCCCTGTGGCCCCGATGAGCGACGAGACTTGAATTGTTTCTACTATGACTCTAACAATCCTTGATTTCCTCAGCTTATCCCCTCTCGACCCAAAATCTCCCCTTGCCTCTTTACCCTTCGTCATCAAATCTCTTGGACGAATTAGTTCAGGTTTAGTACACTTCTCTTTCCCCGTGGAAATCGATACCTTGGAATACTCCTGGGTGAAAGCTACAGCGGCATCCGTGCGCTTGTGGATTTATCTGTAATCGTATAATATACCAATAGGCATTCTGGCGCTGTTGCAAATCTAGTAATGATGCTAGCAAGTGCCAACAAGCTTTTTGGCACCGTTGCCAAGGAACGGTAATTGTTCTGATCCCGAACCCAGTTCATCCGTGTACCATTCCACCTGTCATATGGACTACCAATCTACCCTATTTATTTTTTCCACTCCAAAGGGTGATTTATTGGAGCCCCCATCATCATCACATCCCATCAAAACACTTGGCTATGAGCTTCTCCCTACTCTTATTGCCATGGTCCGAGAGAATTCGTTCACTAGAACAGAAGAGGAGAGCCTGTACATTCATTTGTGAGGGTTCGAGCATATTTTCTCACTAATCATAATTGAGGGAATGACCCCACAAACCCTCAAATGGAAGCTTTTCCCATTTTCCTTAATGGTTGCAGTGAAGAAATGGTACTCTACCTCAGTCAGAAGCATGGAGAGAAGTTGGGAAGTACTTAAAGAAATTTTTTGTCTCACCTTCTTCCCTATGTCTCGAGTAGTGACCCTACGGCTAAAAATCCTCTCTTTCAAACAACTAGAAAAGGAGTCGTTAGGGGCCGCTTGGGCACGATTCACTAATTCTTTGGCCTCTGGACCAGACCTTGGAATCCCAGAACCTATCCTTCTACAACATTTCATAATGGGTCTCGATGTCGAGTTGGCCAAATTTTTGGATACTTCATCTGGGGCTTCGTTTGCTCATTTGACACCTAGTGAGGGGAAGGTGGTTCTAGGAAAAATCCTAGAAAACACTCCCTACATGGGATTTTTTTTTGAATTTCTAGACGAAAAAGAACCCAAGCCAGACGCTCTCTCGAAACTAAAACCCACGAAGGAGGAACTTGTACACTCAAAATCCAATCCCAAAGATACTCCTCCTTCCACTAGCACCATTTGGCATGAAGAACCACTCTTATATCCCCGTGTTTACCCAGCTGATTAGTTGTATGACTTCAATGAGGAATCAACATACTCCGATCCACTCTCTGAATCGGAATTCATAGAGGAGGAGCCTGTCCTAGAAAAATTCATATCCACAAACACCCATCCTCCTCTTACCAAAATCTGGTTCACAAGAGAACCATTCAACCTTATCGGGAGTTCGATGACCCCTTGTGTGACTTCATCTATGAATTCTATGATGAATTATTTGTTAAACATTGGACGGATAAATACTTCCCGAAAAGGAAAAGAGACTCAAATCATGAGAGAGAAGAAGTCCACATACCCAACCCAGAAGAGGTGAAAAGATGGAGAGAAAAGTTGGAATACATCTCCGTAATCAGTAGCCGAGAACGGCTGAGAAAGCAGAAGGCATGGATCAAGTCATCCAGCTATATCCCGAGCTTAAGTTACTCTCGTGCCAAGTAGGAAACCTCTCTTACTAGGAAATGATCTATGACCCTAGGGTTGGAATCAATATCATTCCTAAATCCCTAGTATTAGAGGCCTTTCCCGATGAACCCCTCTCATTCTCTCACAAGCGTCTCCAATAGATTTCGGGGCAAACCATAGAGACTGACGGAATTCTTAGAGTTATCCGAACAAAGATTGGAGAGTATGAGATCTTCTTAGATTATCATATCTTTGACATCCCAAAAGGAGATCCACCCTTCATTCTCATCGGAAGACCCATTGAAGGGATATTGAGTAGTGTGCTCGATCAAGAAGGAAATCGACCATATCATCTTGAGGTCCGAGATACACTTCTCCAATGTCATAGACATGAGGTCAGTCAAGAACACGTGTGGTCTATGGACATTCTTGAGGTGTTGACTCTGGATTCTGAAAAAGGACTCGAGCATGAAAGTTTTACACTGGTAGGACCACAAACCCATGATCACATCAAAAGTTTCCAGAGTCATCAAACCCTATTGCCTACAACCTCCGCAAGCTCCTTGTTCATGCTAACTTTGAAAGGATGGTTGTAGATGCTTTTGTTTATCATAAGCATTGCAAATCTCATAGTCATTTCTGCTACTAATCGTGCAGCTAGAACTACGATGGAGGAAGTTTCATCATCTCCATTGGTTGCAAGATGAAGGTTTCTCATGGTCAAGCTTATGACAAAAAACAAAGCACTACCGGGAGATAGCCCGAATAATCATTTAGATATCCCTTTTCAAATAAAAGCAAGAGCACATCTTTAGGATAACTTGTCCTTCAGGTATTTTTGGTCGCTAACCATTTCAGGTGGAGATTGAAAGGAATCGATGGATAGGTGACACCTAAAAACATGAGAGCTACACTAAGTACAACACCTTGGTAATTTTTGGTGAGAGAACAACATGAAGGATGCTTGAACTCCACACACTTGCGTTATGTTGCTTAAAAATGCAAACTCCAAGTGTGGGAGAGATATGTGAGTATCCCTAGTAAGTCCCTCTCATGCTAAATCTTATTTTGGTTTGAAGATGGTGTTATTTATAGCATCTTGCTCTCTTTTTAAAAAAACCCACAAAAATATTTGAATTTGAATAAAGGCTTCCTAGCTCTCGAGCTAGCAGAGTCCCCCTTTTTCTATCTTTTTGTTTGAATAATAACACCAGGTACAAGCACAAGTGTGGGGGAGATCTCTCAAGCTCGACGATACACACAATTAAGATCTCCCGCCAAGGTGTCGCACAACATCGACTATGCTAATACGACGAGGGACAAGGTAAGTGCACTAGAGAGAGTCGGTCACCCGAATGGTTCTAGCGAACCACCACTGGTTTACCTCGATCCCCATTTTCTTTAAGAGTGACGGTATGTGCACTCTCCACCTCTCTACTCTTTGTTTCGTCAGTTTGAATGAAATTTAAATTTGATCATCTAAATCAAACTGAATTGAATCAACATGCTCCTCATGCTCTACATATTTCCTACAGTTGGCTTGCATATATCATATTCCATGCTTATCATCTTGATGCTTGTGAATAAAATCTATAGGCAACCATGATCATCTAAGTAGTTGATGTTTGAGATATGGTTAGATGATAAGATCTTCACTCTACATGTTAAGTGCTTGGGAAATTTATTTGATTAAAAAAAACCATTTGCGAAGCTCCTCTTTGATATGCCAAGTCCTACCAAAGCCATATGATGAGATATCTTAAAAACCTCATACACATATGTTGCTTGTCTTTGCATTGAGCTTTGTCAAATTGTTGTGACCCTTGTGAGAATTATTTTCAAGCTTTCATGATCAAGATACACGTACATGCCATATCCTTCGTGCTACACTCATTCGCGAGCCAACGGTGTTCCATCCATCTGTTCCACCAAATAAAAACTCCACGATATGTGTTGGTCTCTCTCTCTCCAAGTTATTTTTACAAAAGAGACATGGCTATGAAAAAAATATGGACACATGAAGGTCCAAGCTGAGGACCCAAGTGTCCGAGGAATGGTGGATGGTCGCTCCTCAGTGTGATGAGTGATTGACAATGTTGTGTGGACTGACTCTTAGCCTAGTATTGCAGGTGCAGAATGCGGCTTGATTTGCGTTGGTGCAGGTGAAGAACAATCGTGAAAGGTCTTAGCCAGAGTGGCCTCCGAGGAGTGAGAGACAAGTAGGCTTGGTTCGAGGGACCCGATGGCCAGATGGGATCAAGTGCGGTCCGCATGGTGCAAGAAGAGCAAGATGAAGTCGTGGACATGGAGCCGGTGCGAGGTAGCGGCTAACAACCGAAGCTCGTACGCGGGGTTTGTTGGTTTGGCCACAAAACCATCAGATGGAGGGTTTCCTTGGTTTGGGCCTCAAAACCAAGGCTGAGGACCCAGCATGACTGAGACGGTGAAACCGGTCTGACCGGTTTGGGTCGAGGTGCGACGGGGAGCTTCGATCGGAGGACATGCAGCATGATCACGAAGCTTGCGTCAGAGGGAAGCAAGTTCGTGGTGGATGCGGTCTCAGCCGAAGAATATTCGTTGCAAATTCCAAATTTACCCCTGAGGGGTGTGTATCTCTTTAGGGGTAGTTTAGTCTTTTGGCTCCACCACTTGGACTCTATAGATAGGACCCCTTGGGGGTTGGTGGCAGCCATCCATTCTATTTTCTAGCACTTGGACTTTTGTTTTCCTTTCTCTAGTTTTTCTCAGGCTAGCTAGTGCTTCATCTGCAGATCATCAAGAGGGTAGGAAGTTGGGAGGATTGCTAGCCTCTTTGTAAAGAATCATTCATCGTCATGTATGGAAGATTTGGAGTTCCTACTTGTTTCCTCTTGTGATTTGCTAGTTCATCCCGTGGTTATTTTTGGCTATTTTCTTGGATTCTTCGTTCATCGGATTTGAGAGCGATTCCTTGTGTGTTTGCTTGAGGGATTCACACATGAGTCTGTGGAGGCTCTTTTCTTGGTGATTTGCCCCTCTCAAACTCTCAGAAATGCTTTGAATTTGGCGGATTTTGGATGAACTCGGGAAAAGGTGGTTTTGGTGTTTGACTCTCAATTCCGCAAGATTTGATGGGTTTGGGGACTTGATCTCTTAGAGATGGGTTGTCCATGAGGCATATCTACTATCCCCAAAGTCTCACTTGAATCTGTTGCGTGGTTTGAGAGATCGATTGAGGTGAACTTTGAGTTCTTCCCGCGGGTTAGATTTTTCCCGAAGCACCCAGGCAAAACCGGCTTGACCGGTTTCGCAAACCGGTCTGACCGGTTTGGTCAACAACGTGTTTTTGAGCCGATCTTCTAGGGTTAGGTTTTTTGCCTTGAAGTTGCCCTGGTCCAAGTTTCGTCGAGTTTCGAGTTTGTTTGCTTAGATTGTGGCCTTTTCTCTCTTTGGGGACTTCTGTGTAAAACCGGCCTGACCGGATTGCCAAACCGGCCTGACCGGTTTCACCCAGCCCGTGAGAGACCAAGTCTGAGCAAACCGGTCTGACCAGTTTGGGAATCCGGTTGGACTGGTTTTGGTCTGGCAGCTGAGTTGATTTTTCTCAAGTGTTTGCTTCCGTGTGTTTTGGTTTTGGGAAAGATCTCTACTTGTTCCTAGGGTCAGTAGCATCTCTATTGCTATGTGATCTTGGCAAGTTTGTGTTGGAGACTTTGATTGTGATATTAGGACATAGGTCGAGTTCTTTTGAGAAGAATTTTTATCGGCTCCCATTCACTCCCCCCTCTCTGGTCGCCTAATCGGTCCTTCAATTGGTATCAGAGCAGGTTCGGGTCTTTGTGACTCTAACCAGTCTAAGATCCAAAGATGGCATACCAAGAACAGGGTTCCGATACTCTGCACTTCGATGGGAAGAACTATCAAATATGGGAAGCTCGTATGAGTGCTTTTCTTCATGGCAAGGGTCAGTTGCTTTGGGATGTGACGGTTGACACCACCTATGACATTCCCGCAAACTTCCTTACCCCAGGCTCTAGGGATAGTTTCAATGCCAACAACAAGGCAGTGGATTACTTGTATCGCGCTCTCTCTAAACATGAGTTCAATCGTGTTTTGGGAGAGAAGTTGGCTTGCAAGATTTGGGAAAAGTTGAAGGTTGCCCATGGTGGCAATAACCAAGTGAAAGCTCGGTTGTTCTCGTCTTACTGGAGAGACTATGAGAACTTCACTCATCTCCCCGGTGAGTCTATTGATGTGATGTTTGCGCTTTACTTGCATAGTGAACAACATGAGAGCCAATATTACTGTCCTCCCGTACGATGATCATGATAGAGCTTTGAAGCTTTTACACTCTCTAGATCGTACCGCGTGGAGTGCTAAGGTTGAGGCCATCATGGAGTCCAGTGGTTATGAGACCTTGACGGTTGATGAGCTCTTCTCCAAGCTCAAGTCCTCTAAGGTAGATAGAGGTTTGAGAGCCAAGATCAAGAACCTGACTGATTCACATAGTTTGGCTCTTGTCTCCGGCTCTGGATCGAGAACTAACGCTAATCCTTCTACCAGACAATTTTCTTTGTCTTGTCTTGTGTCACTTCCAGATGAGGAGTTTGAGGTGCTGAGCGAGGAGGATCTCGCGTTGCTGACCAGGAGGTTCGGGCGCATGTACGAGAACCTTAAGGGCTCAAGGAGGGTGGCGAGTACGTGCTACAGGTGCGGCAAGATGGGACACTTCATCGCTGAATGTCCCAAGGCAATCGAGCCCAAGAATGAACACAAGCACTGCCCGAGGGACGAGTACAAGCAGCGCCACAAGAACGACTACAACCGCAAGCACAAGCCAAAGGACAAGATAAGGACGGAGAAGCATGACGACCACAAGAAGAAGGCAAGACCTCGAGCTATGGTGGCCGATGCGAGCGACGTGGACTCCAGCTCCTGCTACACCATGTCGAGCTCAAGTGAAGCTGAGGAGTGCGATCGGCGGAAGGAGAAGAAGCACATGAACCACAACTTCAATGGCCTCTTCTGCACGATGGCACACTGCTCCGACAACACGAAGAACAAGAAGGACGACTCGGATTTCGACTCCGAGGGAGAGGTAAACGATGACCCCATCTCCTTGCATAGGGAAATCACTAGGCTAGAGGAGCTCATAGATAATCGTGATGATGTGCTTAGGAAAACCAACAAGGAGAAGAGGGAGTTTAGGTCCTTGCTTGGTGAGTCAAAGGAAAAGGTTGTCGAGCTTGAGTCTTTTCTTGAAGAGTCTAGAGAGAAAGTGGCTGAGCTTGAGTCTTTGCTTGCTAGTGCTAGAGCTGAGGTAGATGTGCTTGAGGCTGCCCCTGTTGTTAGTGATGATGTTGAATGCTCAGATTGTGATGCTGTGCTAGCAGAGATGGTAGAATTCAAGGAGAAATACATGTCCAGGGTAGATGAACTAGATGTGCTTAGAGCTGAGCTTGATGAGTTGAGATCTAGACCTGCTTTGTTAGGAGCTTGCACTGCTTGCCCTGTGTTGCATGGTAAACTAGATGAGGCTCATGCTCGTACTGTTTCTCTTGAAGCTGCTTTGAAATCTCCTATTGCAAATTCATGTTCTAGCTGTGATGTTGTTGCTTTAAGAAATGTTGAACCTGCTCATTATGTTGATCGCTTGCAAGATGAGAATGATGAGTTGCGTAAGTGTTTGGGTTGGTTGTCGGGTCAGGAGCCACAGCTTAAGATGATGATTGCTTCATTTAAGCGTGCTGATGGTCGTGGTCTTGGTTCTGAGAAGCTTGGAGAGCACAGTGGTGAGCGAGAGTGTGAGGAGGAAAAGATTGGGGATATTCTAGCTCCACCACAAAAACCACCTACCAAGAACACCTTCGAACCCAAACCCAACCACCTGTTGAGCAAACTTGAGACTACTCCAGATCCACCGCAGTTCCCCCCAAAGACAAACAACTTCCAGAAGATGGTGATCTTTGTGAGTAGTAGTGAGAAGCCACATCCGAGAGAAACCTCAAAGCCAAAACTAGTTTGCTTCCATTCTGAGTCTTGTGGAAGGGATGGTCACCGTGTGGAGTATTGTTGGAGGAAGAAGAAGAAGGAGAGGCGTGAGAAGGAATTGGGTAACAGGGACAGGTACCACTCTTCTCATAGTGTGCCTGAGCCTCGTGCACCCTTGCCTAGGTGTGAAGCGTTTGTGCGTACAGTTCCTCCTTTGGGTGCTCGGAGTTTACCTGCTTGTAGTGTTCCTCAAGGTGGTGGTAGGTTTGTTTGTTTGGCTCGTGGTGAGTTTGCTAGGCGTCCTCCCTTTCGTGGTCAGTTTGGTGGTGGGAGGTTCGACCATAGCTTTGAGGCTAGGAGATAGCCTAGGCCATGCTTTCCCCCGCGTGGTGCTAGAGTTCCACCTGTGAGACGTGAGAGGGTTCCACCGATGGGTAGTGGTAGAGTGGATTTTGCTAAACCCTCTTTTGAGCAGATGGCTCGACACTGGTTTAACTCTTTCTGTGCTAACCCCAGTGTTGATTCGTTTGCTCATTCTCATTCTCGCTTTTGATTGTGTAGGTGGGAGGCATGGAGAACTCTTGGTTGATTGACTCCGGTTGTTCGAGGCACATGACCGGAGATAGGAGGTGGTTCTCCAGCCTCACCCCGGTGGTGTCAAAGGAGTACGTCACTTTTGGGGATAATGGTAAGGGTAGAGTGATGTCTGAAGGTGCAATTCAGGTGAGTGACAGCTTTGTGTTGAAGCGTGTGGCACTCGTCAAGTCGCCTGGCTATAATTTGCTTTCGGTTTCTCAGTTGCTTGATGAGGGCTTTGAGGTTCGGTTTAAAAGTGGTGCCTCTCGGATTCTTGATTCTCGAGGTGATCTTGTTTGTATGATCATCCACGAGGGTCAAATCTTTCGTGCTGACTTTTCTCGGTCTTTTGGTCCTTCTCGTTGTATGATAGCTGGTTCCTCTACTGAGCTCTGGAGGTGGCATAGGAGATTAGGTCATATGAGCTTTGATTTTCTCACTCGCTTGAGCACTCTTGACCTTATCCGAGGATTGCCCAAGCTCAAGTATGAGAAAGATTTGGTTTGTGCACCTTGTAGGCATGGCAAGATGGTCGCTTCTTCTCACCCACCTTTGACCGAGGTGATGACTGATTGTCCTAGGGAGCTTTTACATATGGATTTGGTTTGTCCAGCTCACGTTCGTTCAGTCGGTGGGAAGTGGTATGTCCTTGTGATAGTGGACAACTATTCTCGCTATGCTTGGGTGTTTTTCTTGGCTTCAGAGGATGAGACTTTTGGTTTTGTGCGTGATCTGATTTTAAGGTTGAAAAATGAGTGGAATGCAAAGGCCATGAGAGCTATACACAGTGACAATGGCTCTGAGTTTAAGAACGCTCGCTTTGAAACCTTTTGTCGAGATCTTGGTCTTGAACACTGAAAGAAATATGCCCTAGAGGCAATAATAAAATTATTTATTTCCTTATTTCATGATAAATGTTTATTATTCATGCTAGAATTGTATTAATCGGAAACTTGATACATGTGTGAATACATAGACAAACAGAGTGTCACTAGTATGCCTCTACTTGAATAGCTCGTTGAATCAAAGATGGTTAAGTTTCCTAGCCATAGACATGAGTTGTCATTTGATTAACGGGATCACATCATTAGGAGAATGATGTGATTGACTTGACCCATTCCGTTAGCTTAGCACTTGATCGTTTAGTATATTGCTATTGCTTTCTTCATGACTTATACATGTTCCTATGACTATGAGAATATGCAACTCCCGATTACCGGAGGAACACTTTGTGTGCTACCAAACATCACAACGTAACTGGGTGATTATAAAGGTGCTCTACAGGTGTCTCGAATGGTACTTGTTGAGTTGGTGTAGATCATGATTAGGATTTGTCACTCCGATTGTCGGAGAGGTATCTCTGGGCCCTCTCGGTAATGCACATCACTATAAGCCTTGCAAGCAATGTGACTAATGAGTTAGTTGCGGGATGATGCATTACGGAACAATGCCATGTAGCTCTATTGTCTTTGAGTGTGCAGGTGATGATGAGCTGGGGCAGTCGATCTTTGAGGATGAGAAGGATGAGATGAGGATGAATATGATGATGGGGCTCGTGTACCGGTTGGAGCTCATGCACCCCCTACTTCCACTACCACCATGATGTTTGATGGTGGTCAATCCCCTACTCCTACATCGACTCGTGTACATGAGCAAGAACTAGTGGAAGCTGCTGTTGAGGGGGAGGCAATCTCAAGGCCTGAGGCTCCTCGGCAAGTGCAAAAGGACCATCCTCCGTCCAAGATCATAGGTGACTTGAACGAACGCACTACCCGGTCCAGGTCACAGAATATCTCTCACTTCGCTCATTCTGCTTTTGTTGCTTCTTTTGAGCCCAAAAATGTTGGACACGCTTTATCTGATTCGGATTGGGTCAATGCCATGCATGAAGAGTTGGAGAACTTTGAGAAACCAAGTGTGGGAGTTAGTTGAACCACCGCCAAATTGTCATCCTATAGGTACCAAATGGGTTTGGAAGAACAAGAGGGGTGAGGATGGAGAGGTAGTGAAAAACAAGGCGAGGTTGGTTGCTCAGGGGTACACACAACAGGAGGGGATAGATTATAAGGAGACATTTGCTCATGTTGCCCGTTTGGAGGCAATTCGGATCCTTCTAGCATTTGCTGTTGCTGAAGGATTCAAGTTATACCAAATGGATGTGAAGAGTGCCTTCTTGAATGGGGTAATCGAGGAAGAAGTGTATGTGAGGCAACCCCCTGGGTTTAAGAGTGAGAAGTTCCCACACCGAGTGTATAAACTCCACCGAGCACTATATGGCCTCAAGCAAGCACCTAGAACGTGGTATGGCAGGTTGAAGGGGTTCTTGCTTGGGATGGGTTTTGGGATGGGTGTTGTGGATAAGTGATACGTCCATTTTGCATCATGATTTTATATCAATATTTATTGCATTATGGGCTGTTATTTCATGTTATGTCACAATACTTATGGCTATTCTCTCTTATTTTATAAGGTTTACATAAGGAGGGAGAATGCCGGCAACTGGAATTCTAGGCTGGAAAAGGAGCAAATATTAGAGACCTATTCTGCACAACTCCAGAAGTCCTGAAACTCCACGGAATATCTTATAACAAAAAATAAAAAATCCTCACCAAAGATGAAGACCAGGGGGCCCACACCCTGTCCACGAGGGTGGGGGGCGCCCCCCTAGGGCGCGTCCCCTACCTCGTGGGCCCCCTGGTGGCTCTCCGATGCCCATCTTCTGATATATGAAGTCTTTCTTCGAGGAAAAAATAAGAAGCAACCTTTCGGGGTGAAACTCCGCTGCCACGAGGCGGAACCTTGGCGGAACCAATCTAGGGCTCCGGCAGAGCTATTCTGCCGGGGACACTTCCCTCCGGGAGGGGGAAATCATCGCCATCGTCATCACCAATGCTCCTCTCATCGGGAGAGGGCCATCTCCATCAACATCTTCACCAGCACCATCTCATCTCAAAACCCTAGTTCATCTCTTGTATCCAATTCTTGTCTCCAAGTCCGGGATTGGTACTAGTAGGTTGCTAGTAGTGTTGATTACTCCTTGTAGTTGATGCTAGTTGGTTTATTTGGTGGAAGATCATATGTTCAGATCCTATATGCATATTATTACCCCTCTGATTACGAACATGAATATGCTTTGTGAGTAGTTACGTTTGTTCCTGAGGAAACGGGAGAAGTCTTGCTATTAGTAGTCATGTGAATTTGGTATTCGTTTGATATTTTGATGAGATGTATGTTGTCTAGCCTCTAGTGGTGTTATGTGAACATCGACTACATAACACTTCACCATTACTTGGGCCTAGAGGAAGGCATTGGGAAGTAATAAGTAGATGATGGGTTGCTAGAGTGATAGAAGCTTAAACCCTAGTTTATGCGTTGCTTCGTAAGGGGCTGATTTGGATCCACTTGTTTCATGCTATGGTTAGGTTTACCTTAATACTTTTGTTGTAGTTGCGGATGCTTGCAATAGAGGTTAATCATAAGTGGGATGCTTGTTCAAGTAAGAACAGCACCCAAGCACCGGTCCACCCACATATCAAATTATCAAAGTACCGAACGTGAATCATATGAACGTGATGAAAACTAGCTTGACGATATTCCCATGTGTCCTCGGGAGCGCTTTTCCTATTATAAGAGTTTGTTCCGGCTTGTCCTTTTCTACAAAAAGGATTGGGCCACCTTGCTGCACCTTATTTACTTTAGTTACTTGTTGCTCGTTACAATTTACCTTATCACAAAACTATCTGTTACCACTTATTTCAGTACTTGCAGAGAATACCTTGCTGAAAACCGCTTATCATTTCCTTCTGCTCCTCGTTGGGGGTATCTTCACCCCGTCCAGTAGAGCAAAGAGTTGCTCCTCAACCTACTGAACCTATTGAAAATGAAACTCCTTTTGAATTTCCTTCGGGTATGATGGAAAAACTGCTAGCTAACCCTTTTACAGGAGATGGAACAAAGCATCCTGATGAGCACTTAATATATGTGGATGAAGTTTGTGGATTATTTAAGCTTGCAGGTATACCCGATGATGTTGCTAAGAAGAAGGTCTTTCCTTTATCTTTGAAGGGAGACGCATTGACATGGTATAGGCTATGTGATGATACGAGATCATGGAACTATAAAAGATTGAAATTGGAATTTCATCAAAAGTATTATCCTATGCATCTTGTTCATCGTGATCGCAATTATATATATAATTTCTGGCCTCGCGAAGGAGAAAGCATCGCTCAAGCTTGGGGGAGGCTTAAACCAATTTTATATTCATGCCCCAATCATGGGTTTTCAAGGGAAACAATTATTCAAAATTTGTATGCTCGGCTCTCTGAAAACAATCACACCATGCTCGATACTTTTTGTGCTGGATCTTTTATGATGAAGACTATTGTATTCAAATAGAACTTATTGGATAGAATTAAACGCAACTCTGAAGATTGGGACCACGACGAAGGTAAGGAGTCAGGTATGACACCTAAGTTTGATTGTGTTAAATATTTTATGGATACCGATATTTTCCATATGTTTAGCACTAAATATGGACTTGACTCTGAGATAGTAGCTTCTTTCTGTGAATCTTTTGCTACTTATGTTGATCTCCCCAAGGAGAAGTGGTTTAAATATCATCCTCCCATAGACGTAAAAGTAGCTGCACCTATGAAGAAAAGACTGTCACTTATAATGATCCTATTGTTCCTACTTCTTATGTTGAGAGACCACCTTTCCCTATTAGAATAAAGGATCATGCTAAAGCTTCAAATGTTGTTCGTAAAAGCAATATTAGAACTTATACACCTCCTGAGCAAGTTAAAGTAGAACCTAATATTGCTATTGTTAAAAATCTCTTGTCTGATAATATTGATGGACATGTTATTCAGTTCAACGGTGAAACTTCTAGAATTGCTAAACCTTGTGCTAAAGATAAACATAGACCTGTGGTAGGCGTGCCTGTTATTTCTGTTAAAATAGGAGATCATTGTTATCATGGTTTATGTGATATGGGTGCTAGTGCTAGTGTTATACCTTATGACTTGTATAAAGAGATCAAGCATGAAATTGCACCTGCTGAGTTAGAAGAAATTGATGTCACAATTAAACTTGCCAATAGAGATACTATTTCACCAGTTGGAATTGCTAGAGATGTTGAAGTCTTGTGTGGGAAAACCAAATATCCCGCTGATTTTCTTGTTCTCAGTTCCCCACAAGATAGCTTTTGTCCCATTATATTTGGTAGACCCTTCTTGAACACTGTTAATGCTAGGATAGATTGTGAAAAGAATGTTGTTACTATTGGCTTGGATGATATGATTCATGAGTTTAATTTCTCTAAATTTAGTAAACAACATCGTGAGGAAGAATTGCCTAGTAAGGATGAAATTATTGGTCTTACTTCTATTGCCGTACCTCCTAGTGATCCTTTAGAACACTATTTGCTAGACCATGAAAATGATATGTTCATGAATGAAAGAAGGGAAATAGATGAAGTATTCTTTAAACAGGAACCTATTCTGCAACACAATTTGCCTGTTGAAATTTTAGGGGATCCTCCTCCACCCAAGGGTGATCCCGTGTTTGAGCTTAAACCGTTGCCTGATAATCTTAAATATGCTTATCTTGATGAAAAGAAGATATATCCTATTATTATTAGTGCTAACCTTTCAGAGCATGAAGAAGAAAGATTATTGAAAGCTCTGAAGAAGCATCGCGCTGCTATTGGATATACTCTTGATGATCTTAAGGGCATTAGTCCCACTCTATGTCAACATAAAATAAATTTGGAAGCAGATGCCAAACCAGTTCGTGATCCTCAACGACGTCTGAATCCTAAAATGAAAGAAGTGGTAAGAAAAGAAATATTAAAGCTTCTGGAGGCAGGTATAATTTATCCCGTTGCTGATAGTCAGTGGGTAAGCCCTGTCGATTGTGTCCCTAAGAAGGGAGGTATTACTGTTGTTCCCAATGATAAGGATAAATTGATCCCACAAAGAATTATCACAGGTTATAGGATGGTAATTGATTTCCGCAAATTAAATAAGGCTACTAAGAAAGATCATTACCCTTTAACTTTTATTGATCAAATGCTAGAAAGATTATGCAAACATACACATTATTGCTTCCTAGATGGTTATTCTAGTTTCTCTCAAATACCCGTGTCGGCTAAAGATCAATCAAAGACTACTTTTACATGCCCTTTTGATACTTTTGCTTATAGACGTATGCCTTTTGGTTTATGTAATGCACCTGCTACCTTTCAAAGATGCATGATGGCTATATTCTCTGACTTTTGTGAAAAGATTTGTGAGGTTTTCATGGACGACTTTTCCGTTTATGGTTCCTCTTTTGATGATTGCTTGAGCAATCTTGATAGAGTTTTGCAGAGATGTGAAGAAACTAATCTTGTCTTGAATTGGGAAAAGTGCCACTTTATGGTTAATGAAGGTATTGTCTTGGGGCACAAAGTTTCTGAAAGAGGTATTGAAGTTTATAAAGCCAAGGTTGATGCTATTGAAAAGATGCCATGTCCTAAGGACATCAAAGGTATAAGAAGCTTCCTTGGTCACGCCAGATTTTATAGGAGGTTCATTAAGGACTTCTCAAAAATTTCTCGGCCTCTGACTAATTTATTGCAAAAAGATATACCATTTGTCTTTGATGATGATTGTGTAGAAGCATTTGAAATACTTAAGAAAGCATTAGTCTCTGCACATATTGTTCAGCCACCTGATTGGAATTTACCATTTGAAATTATGTGTGATGTTAGTGATTATGCTGTAGGTGTTGTTCTAGGGCAAAGAGTTGATAAGAAACTAAATGTTATCCATTATGCTAGTAAGACTCTAGACAATGCTCAAAGAAATTATGCTACTACTGAAAAAGAACTTTTAGCAGTTGTATTTGCTTGTGACCCTATATTGTTGATTCTAAAGTAACTATTCACACTGATCATGCTGCTATTAAATATCTTATGGAAAAGAAAGATGCTAAACCTAGACTTATTAGATGGGTTCTCTTGCTGCAAGAATTTGATTTGCATATCGTTGATAGAAAGGGAGCTGAGAACCCCGTTGCAGCTTGTCTAGGCTAGAAAATGTTCTTGATGACCCACTACCTATTGATGATAGCTTTCCTGATGAACAATTAAATGTTATAAGTACTTCTCATAGTACTCCTTGGTATGCTGATTATGCTAATTATATTGTTGCTAAATTTATACCACCTAGCTTCACATACCAACAAAAGAAAAAGGTTTTCTATGATTTGAGACATTACTTTTGGGATGACCCACATCTTTATAAAGAAGGAGTAGATGGTGTTATTAGACGTTGTGTACCTGAGCATGAACAGGAACAGATCCTACGCAAGTGCCACTCCGAAGCTTATGGAGGACACCATGCTGGAGATAGAACTGCACATAAGGTATTGCAATCCGGTTTTTATTGACCTACTCTCTTCAAGGATGCCCGTAAGTTTGTCTTGTCTTGTGATGAATGTCAAAGAATTGGTAATATTAGTAGACATCAGGAAATGCCTATGAATTATTCGCTTGTTATTGAACCATTTGATGTTTGGGGCTTTGATTATATGGGACCTTTTCCTGCCTCCAATGGATATACACATATTTTAGTTGATGTTGATTACGTTACTAAGTGGGTAGAAGCTATTCCAACTAGTAGTGCTGATCATAACACTTCTATTAAGATGCTTAAGGAAGTTATTTTTCCGAGGTTTGGATTCCCTAGATATTTAATGACTGATGGTGGTTCACATTTTATTCATGGTGCTTTCCGTAAAATGCTTGCTAAATATGATGTTAATCATAGAATTGCGTCTCCTTATCACCCATAGTCTAGTGGTCAAGTAGAATTGAGCAACAGAGAGCTCAAATTAATTTTGCAAGAGACTGTTAATAGGTCTAGAAAGAATTGGTCCAAGAAACTTGATGATGCATTATGGGCTTATAGAACTGCATACAAAAATCCTATGGGTATGTCTCCGTATAAAATGGTCTATGGAAAAGCATGTCACTTACCTCTCGAACTAGAACATAAGGCATATTGGGCTATTAAAGAGCTCAACTATGATTTCAAACTTGCTGGTGAGAAGAGGTTATTTGATATTAGCTCACTTGACGAATGGAGAACCCAAGCTTATGAAAATGCCAAGTTGTTTAAAGAAAAAGTTAAAAGATGGCATGACAAAAGGATACAGAAGCGTGAGTTTAATGTAGGTGATTATGTATTGCTATACAACTCTCGTTTAAGATTTTTTGTAGGAAAACTTCTCTCTAAATG
This sequence comes from Triticum dicoccoides, assembly GCF_002162155.2. Classification (NCBI taxonomy): domain Eukaryota; kingdom Viridiplantae; phylum Streptophyta; class Magnoliopsida; order Poales; family Poaceae; genus Triticum; species Triticum dicoccoides. The sequence goes on along the minus strand of NC_041384.1, from coordinate 487,789,401 downwards.
GGAAGGCCCCTACTTTATCGAGGAGGTCTATCGTTCCGGTGCCATAAAAATCAACAACTTTGAAGGCACGAACCCGAAGGTGGTAAACGGACAAAGAATTAAACATTACATCTCAGGTAATCCCATAAATGTTGAAACCAATATTATTGAAACCGTAACCCCGGAGGAATACATAAGAGACACTTTCCAGACTGTTTCAGACTCCGGAAAGGAATAGGTATGTGGTACGGTAAGTAAACTGACTCCAAAACAACTTTTAAGGCAATATTTCTCTGTTTTGGAATATTTAGAAAAATAGAAAAATAAGTAGCAGTCCGGTAAGGACACGAGGGCCCCACAAGGGTGGTGGGCACGCCCTACCCCCCTGGGCGCGCCCCCTACCTCGTGAGCACCTCGTGTGCCCTCCGAACTCCATTTTCTTGCACGATACGTATTTTGGTCGGTAAAAATTCATTATATATTCTCCCGAAGGTTTTGACTCCCGTATCACGCAAATATCCTCTGCTTTTGTTTCGAGCTGTTGCTGCTGCAGATTAGAGCAAGATGTCTTCTCAGGAGTCGGTCGGGGAGAGCCGGGTATCTAATCCGGCACCGGAACCAAGGGCAAACAGCGACGCTGACCACTTTGGGCCAGCAACGGAGGAAGAGATGGAGGCTGACTTGATGATGGTAGATGCCATGGAGGATCAAGAAGTCACCTCCCGCTTCCGAGCTGAGTTCACATTCGGGGAACTACAGAGCTCAGCTATTCCAAACTCGGTTATCCCTTCCGATGTTAGATTTATTTCTTATGAAAATATGAAGAGGAGTGTCACTTGTTCTCCCGCAGCTATGCAACACCCTTGGGTGCAAGGAGCTTTATCCATCACAGGAAAGCTTCACAAGGAAATAATGGACCTCAAGCAGCAAGTCAATAAGCTCGAGGAGGAGAACCGTATCTTGAGGGGAATCATCGCCAAGAATATTACACCAACAACAAAGAAGGAGACATAATCACATGGGTATGGGCACTCCCCTTGGAAACTGCCAAGCTTGGGGGAGGTGCCCCAGTATCGTATCACCATCACAATCTCCTATCTTTACTGTTTTTCTTAGTTCGATCCTTTTAGTAGTATCTTGATCTAGTAGAATAAAGTTATGGCATGATCTAGTTTTGAGTTTTGCTTTATGATCTCTCTATGAAATCGAGTCAGTGAGCTATATATAATAAAGATTAGTGTTGAGTCAAGGGCTTGATTATTTTGCCATGGTCTTGGGTGAATAAAAGAAAAGAAGAAACACTACAACATGACCCCCCGTATAGCAACGCATTTTTCCGTATCTAAAAGTCCATATATGCGTTGCTTGTGACTTTACCAACGGTTTGGGATGCGTAGCCTTATCCAGTGTTGCTAGCACATAATGCAACACTTATATCGCCGTTGGTAAAAGGACCGTTGCAAGACTACAACAGATAAAACGGACTTCTACAACACTTATATATGTTGGTGCTCAATGTACTAGACTCAAAATTCCATTGCTTCTACGAAGAATTTCCAATGGTTCATGTGTTGGTACATATATAATGTGGATAATATTATTGCATCTGTAAATAATTGCCAACAATTAAATTAATGCTCCACATAATGGTAGTAATAATTATGAGAAAAAAAGAATATGCTCAAGACAGGAAGAAATCATATATTAGATAAAACTGTTGGATTACAATAGTGTATATTACAGGAGGAACATCATCCAAATGTGATGCATAATCTAACTATTTTCTTGACACCGAAACTTAAACCGAAAGAATCCATCAACATCCCTACAACTTTAAGAATATAACTGAACCTAGGAACAACATCTAGGAGGAACATCATCCCTACTACTTAACTAAAACTGAAAGAATCCATCATCATATCATCATCATCATGAACCAGAACATCAACATCCTCACTGCAATATACTTGCCATGCACCCATATACTCATCCATTTATCTTTTGAATCTACAAGCAAGGAACAAATGAATTGTTAACACACAATGCATTAACATGATGCAAGTAGTAATAGAGTCAAGGTATGAGTCACGTACAAAGGTTGAAGGCCATGCAATCTTCGTTTTTTCTGCATTACCGAGAGTATTGCAGTTTTTGCGACTCTATACCAAATTTTCAGTTTTCACAAGTGCCATATCGACATGAACTTCCCATAATTCATTTCTAATTTCAGCACCATGAAGTTTAAATTTAGGATCACAACTTACAATTGTAGCAAGATCTACGTTGATGTTATGGTTTTTCAGGCTCTTCAAGAATACTTTAGTTCCTGCCTGATAGAGAAAACCAGAGTAGGGGAATAATTGGCAGAATCTGCTCACCACCAATGAAAAAACAGGGGAACATATGAAATGAATTTGAGCATTCTTAATGTAGTTCACTTGCACCCAACCAACTCAACAAACCACCTTGAGCACTATTATAGGCCGCATTAGCACGTTTTGTTATTTTTTGGGTCTGGACAACACACTGATAGCAAAAAAGAAGTATAAAGAAATCAACAAGCTAGCACTACAGTTTGAACACAAATTTGTATATGATTATGAAAATATGCCAGCTTGTTTGCAGTAGAAGTTTTCTCCCTGACGTGCACTAACATTCTAAGCAAAGTTTCTTTGTTCTGAACAACATTTTGATGCCAAGATGACCAGTAGATACATAAACATTAGAGCACTATATTTTGAACATTTTGTATATGGTAATGGAAATATACCTTGTGTGTAGCAGAATTTATTTGGAAGGTTCCAAATATGTTTCAACTTCCTCTTCTTACAGTCTTTTGTTTCTGCATTTTCAACTGAATATATAGAACCATGAATTATATATTTTATACGATGATGAATAAGCATATATTGAATCAGAAAGGAATGAGCAACAAACTCATCATCTTCAGTTTCATCCGCACTAGGATCATCACAATCTGCGAAGCCTTCTTCACCATTAGTAGTTATTTCTTAGACATCAGATGATTCATTTATAGCCTCCACTGACGTAAGGACCAAAGCAAGCCAAAAAATGGGGTCCATTTGATCCAGGACACCTATCTTCTTTCTGACAAAATCCAAGACACCTATCTCTCCCTGCCATGTTAACCATAACAGAAGTAACCGAACAGGTAGACCAACAACCTGCACATGTTGAAAAAATACGAACAACATCCAATATTATATTTCACAACTCAGGAAGTAAAAAACAATGATTTTTATTACTTGGGGTTCGATTATTTCACAACTCAGGAAGTTGCACATGTTATATTTCTCCTTATTGGTTTTGCCTCCTTTTCACACATTATGTGGCTGCAGTGCAAACTACAGGCAAAGATGTGGCACATACAACATCTCAGGAACTGAAGCATGAGCTTGCCTTCGCAATCAGCGATTCTTGCTTCACGGATCATGCCTACCCGAGCAATCTGGACAGTCCACATGGAACCCAATCCCTGGACATCCACCAACTTTTAAAGATCTCCACATCATTTATTTCACCGAGGAAGAAATTTCCTGAACAAAATATCGGTCTATTACACCAAGCTGAGAACAGCGACATGGAAAAGCGAGTTATTCTGCTTACCTCCTCTGCTCAGTCAATGAATAATCAATATTGGCTATTATAGTTGCTTCATCACGCTCCATTGTCGCAATCACCTCACCAAAAGTAGAAATAAAATGCCAACAGTTAAGTGTGAGATAACCATCCCCATAACTGAAATAGAATTTACAGAATGTGTATATGAAACAGTGAAGCTGAAGGCAAAATCACTAGGAGTAACATACTACTACTTGTGTTAATCCTGGACTCCGGACCACAAAAGATCCGGAGGTCGCTGCAAACTACAGAATAATTGCCATCCTAAAACCTGTAATCAACTCACCGGTCCAACAAGATTGGAATGTCCACAAGCAACATAACTTGAATTGGTATCTCGAGCTAGAGCACAAATTGCAACAAAAAGTTGTCAGAATAATGATTATTAGTTTGTTACTATCTGAAAGTGAAAATGTGACTTTTTGTACAGGAAAATGGAGGGCAGCATAGCAGTATTCCTCATACCAGGTTGTCAGCAGCCCTGCATCATAAAGATATATTGAGAACATAAGCAGGGATGATATAATGCAAAATAAATAGGAAAGATGCTTCAAATAGTACTTATAGAGAAAATTTGATAGAAGCGTTGATCTCTTCATTGGATTCATATGTTCGATTTACTCATTGCAAAAGTTACCATTGTTTTATTAATAAGATATCTTGATTCTTATGTCCGTCAGAGATTACCCCTTCCCATGGATCCTATCCAAATTTTTATGTTTGGTGTCTCTCCTGGATTGAATAGTAATTTTCAAATCTCCGTGTGCTATATACTGTAGTTTCCAAAACAACCTATATTGTATTTTGCATACTTTATTTAAACTTTTGATCCTATTCCTCCCTTCTAATGTCCAGGTGTCGTCTTCCACCATCCTAGAGAGAGCCTGCACCGGTGTTGTCTGTTTGTTCTCGAAAACAAATCGCGAGGAGGTAACTGCGCAAAAAAATCAGAAAAAGAAGTATCTCTGTATATCGATTGGTGGGTGAAAAAACAGATGAGAACCAATACGGAGGGCATGAATTGCAACAATGAGATGAGATAAGGAGCAGCGCACTAACTTCATGAACTCGGAGGATTGTTTGCCACCACGTACCAGACGGATCTGGAGAATCTGGCAGCGATATTTGCCTGGCGAGAGATGTGAACTGATTAAGAGAACAGATCGGTGGAGTAGGGAGCAAGTGAGGATGAATTGTGTGAGAGTGGGTCGGGAACTAACCTTGATCAGCTCGGGGTGATGCCTTGCCCACCGGCCGCCGGGCATGCGATGAGTCCATTAGGAGACGAGGAAGGGAACCGCGCTGATATGGGGGAGGTTTCCGATTTTATTTGTGCAGTTACCTCATCACGATCTGTTTGACTGATGTTAGTCTCGGTCTTGGATTCCTATGACAGGTGGGGCCTTGGTAATGTAACGCGTGTATTATTTTTTTTTGTTCGCTATTGGCGGGAGAGAATGGAGGGAAAGGTAAAAATTGGTGTGAAACCAAAAATAAATAAATTACGAGGGTGTCTAACAATTTGAAGCCAAACAAATTATAAATTTTCTTATTATCATCTAGCCCATGACGGGCACTCGTACATATATTTGTGCCAAGTAGAACGTGTTTCTTCTATGTTTGTACAAACTAAGTGCAATATGGGTGAAGTAAAAAATGAATACTAATACTCAAACAATCGAAAAAGTTAATCCAAAACAAAAAATTCCTAGCTTGCATGTTACGACCTACATGTATGATTGTCGTCCAAAATCACTAGTTGCCGTCCATCATATCCAAGATCACTAGTTGTCCCCCATAGGCAACCACGGCGTCCAGATTGGGCGCCGCCTGAGGAGTCACCTTTACCGGCACATAACCATCGTGTTCGCTGAGGTGAGGGCGGCGAGGCTGGCTGCACAATAACAGTCGCACATCGCGGCAATTCCATCAAGGAGGAGTTGCCGCTTGCGAACGCAAAGGCGAGCGGCCACCTCCTCCACTACCTCAGTGGCCGCAACGGCGCCAACTCCTCATCACGGGCCATCGTGTCGGCTGAGCAGAGGGAGGCGAGGCAGGCAACACGGTAGGAGTGGTGCAACACGATAAGTCCGTCAAGAAGGAGGTGCCGTCGGCGATCGCAAAGGCGCACGAGCATATCCTCCACTACCTCGGTGGCCATTGCGGGGCCAACTCCTTTTCACGGTCCATCATGTCTCCTAAGGAGAGGGCGACGAGGCAGGCTGCGTGGTAGGAGTGGCACACCGCGACAAGTCCGTCAAGGAGGAGGTGTCGCCGGCGATTGCAAGGGCATGCAGCCATATCCTCCACTAACTCGGTGGCTGCAGCGGGGCTGACTTCTTGTCACGGGCCATCATGTTGGCTGAGGAGAAGGCGTTGAAGTGGGCGGCGCGGTAGGAGTGGCGCAACACAGCAAGTCCGCCAAGGAGGAGGTGTCGACGGCGATTGCAAAGGTGTATGATCACCTCCTCCACTACCTCAGTGGTCGCGGCAGCGTCGACTCCTCGTCGCGGTCCATCGTGCCAGTAGAGGAGAGGGAGGTGAGGCAGGCAGCACAGCAGGAGTGGCGCAACGCTGCAATTCCGTCAAGGAGGAGGTGCCGCCGGCAATCGCGAAGGCACACAACCATGTCCTCCACTACCATGGGGTCGAGGCAACGCCGACTCCTCGTCATGGGGCATCGTGTCAGATGAGGAGAAAGTAACCAAGCCGGAGGCACGACAACAGTGGTGCAACGCGGCAATTCCTTCAAGGAGGATGGACCACCGGTGATCGCGAAGACGAGCGTTCACCTCCACTACCTCGGTGGCCACGGCAGTGCCGATTCCTCGTCGTGGGCTATCATGTCGGCATAGGAGAGGGCTGAGGCAGGCGGCACGATAGGAGTGGTGCAGCGCGGTAAGTCCATCAGGTAGGCATCTTGTCAGCTGAGGAAAGGGCGGCGAGGCACTCGGTAAGGAGTGGTGCATGAGAAGCGGAGCGGCTCCTCCGCGAGCACCAGGCCATGACCGGAAAGGGTTGTCGTGCCCCGGCACCCTTCCGCTGCTGGAAGGACTACTCCAACGACAACGGTGTGGCCTGTCTGGGTGGGCACGCATACAAGGACACCTCCGCTATAAGTTAGCCTAGTTTTTTTTTTAATTTTTTAGTTAAACGGACAAATGTCATCCATTTTATGTAAATTATATACATACTTTAGTGAATTCCATCGTGTTTGGTTAAATTCATCCGGTTCATTCTAATTTGTTTTGAATGGATGGAAATACTTTTGGACAGCCGACTACCACATAACTATTTGTGGGCCAATGGAAGAAGATACTCCCTCCGGTCCTTTTTACTCCGCATATAATATTTGTTTGAATTCAAATTTCATAAAGTCTGACCAACTTTATAGAAAAAAATAACAACATTCACATTACAAAATTAATACAATTAGATGCGTCATGAATTTAGTCTTCCTATTGTATAACTTTAGTATTATAGATCTTGATATATTTTTTCATATAAAATGGTCAAACTTTATGAAGTTTGACTTGAGACCATTTTTGTATGCACTGTAAAAAGGACCGAAGGGGGTATTTACAAAAACTTTGAAATGCACCTGCTCATACTTTATATAGAAATATGATTATCGAATTTTTCTCAAATTTTATGATGAGTTCCCAAAACGTAGTAATTTTTAGTTTTCAAAATAAATAAATTGTAAGACAATTGTCTTCAGTTCAAAATTGCAGCATATGTAGGAGGTGAAGAAGAGCAGTAGCAGCGATCTGCAGTATGAGAGCGTGGAGAGGAGCAGCAGAGAGGAAGACTAGGAGCCGAACAGCAGCGGCAGAGGACTTCGCTGGGGATCAGATAGCGCGGCTGTCCTTGTCTGATGGAATTTTTGTATAAAAAGTATGAGCAGGTACATTTCAAAGTTTTTGTAAAGGAGTGATACAATTTGTGCCTTAGTGAAGAAGGGGGCGGAGAATGTGTAGCAAACAGAACAACCAACACCAATTTGGAATCAAGTGTTGACACTTTACGATAGTCACACCTAGAAATCTTCTTATCCGAGTTATTACATGGACATAAAACAAAAGATAGCAAATAACACTAATGAATTCGTCACTTAAACTAGGCTCCACAATTTCAGATCAGTGACGTTTTCATTTTCCATCGAACCTGCATGTAGAAGCAATAGAGTAGTAAGTTTCATGTGCGAACTTTATACACCAGATTGTACACCATTTCCTAACAATGGTAAACTTGACATCCAACATCACAGAATGATAGTAAATTTGTGAACACATAGTATAGCTAGGTAAAATCTGTAAACACATAGTACATCACAAGCAGTAAATAGTATAACTAGTTGTCACGTCTTGTACGGCAGTAGCTAGCAAGTTCATATAGTCCAATTCAATTGTTGATCGATTGAATTTTCATCATGATACAACACCGGCAGCAGCTGCCAAAGTTCAGCTAGTCACAAACACCTAGAACCTTATCATACAACCTGAATTCTTTGATCCGACCGTTCATTACAAGCAAAAATATTCTAAACATATGCCATACAAGTATACACAAAAATATTCTTTGATCTGTATACACTCTTGTACATTTGCTTTATAAGAATATAATCTTTGCCTTGTTCTTATTATCGATGTGCTCCATTCCTGGACACAAATCTGTTATTACCTTAGAAGAGTCTTGTACATACATGTTCATATTTATGTTGCAAATTAGGGTCCTTGTTCTGAGTATGCTCACTTGTGTTGTCTTACTCCCATATATACATGGACTCTATACTAAAAATATACTCCAACTTAAATGTTATTAGTTTAGCAGTGGATATGATAATAAGGGATCACATTTAGAAACAGAAGGGAGGAGGAGTACTAGGACTTTGTAGACTTTTTCTTAGGTCAACCAACTTTTTAGTCATCATGATTGACTGAATTACTTACCCTTTTCCTTGTGCAAATCCATGTCACATTTTTAGTGACTTGTAGCCGATAATAAATGTTACAAAAAAATCGCCAACGTTTGTGATTGCAGGTACACAAGGATAGACTCAAGCTGGGGGAGGTCACACCGTTGAGTGAGATACTATTATGTGTTGGTCATGGTGCACTCACATTAAAAAAATTGTTTCTTTGAATATTTACAATCCCAAAACTCTTTAGTATCTCTGAAACTTCAACTATAATATCTAACCTTGCTTACACTATATTTCCTGAATATTTGTATCAAATATTCCCTGTAAAAACTGAATTCAGATATGAATGTTTACTCAATGCAATGCTTACACTCCATTCCCTGAATATTTCAAGCATTCCCTATACAAACTGAATTCATTGATGAATGTTTACTTGGTGCAACATTTAAACTGTATTCCTGTACAGATTTTGTTCAATCCCCGACCAACCGAACAACAATGAAGTGGACAGCGATTAGGAGGGATAGGGGATAAATCCCAACAAGAATTAAAGTGACAGACACAGGTTTCACTCAAACCACACGTACGGTGATCAATTCCCTATGGGGAACAAATCCCAAACAACTAAACACAGCCCAGGTGGTACAGTATATCTCTGAAATTGAAACAAGCCTGAAGCTCCTCTCTCTCATATGATTTGATCGCAAAACCAGGGGAATGGATCCATATCTCCTATCTGACAGTCCATCCCCTTCATTATCTACCAAATCACATCCCACGGCCATGTCTCGAGGTGGCCACGAATAAGGTCAGTGGATGAGAGGAGAAGGGAAGGAGGAAGGGAGGGAGGGTTACCTCGGAGGCCAGTCTCGCCCGTACACGGTGAGGAAGAAGAAGGGCGGCCGGAGGAGCGGCGCGCCACCGGCGGGCAGGCTGGATGGGCAGCCAGAGGAGCAGGGACGATAGCAGACGACTTGCAGCTTTCCTACTGCGGCCTTGCCGCTTCTAAATTCTTCACTGCCCACAAAGCCAGCGCTCCCTTGTCCGTCGTCGCCTTCGCGCCGCCCCCCTGTCCGTCCGCCTTCCAGCCTTTCCGCTCAGCGGGAGGAGATTGGATGATTGATTTGTGTCGTACAAGACCTAGATTGATCCGGACCTGAAGGCGAATATCAATCTAGATCGGAGAATAAAAGTGGTGGACTTCGCACGATTTGGTTTTGCTTGGACGGTTAAACAGATTTTCGCGCTACATATCCGTAAAAAAAAGTTTTTCGCGCCACACAATGGGTAACAACGTGTCTACTCAATTTCTTTTTGTGCTGAATTATTTTTTTATTTTTAAATTTGTATATTTATAGTCTTATAATAGATATAATTTGCAACCAATACATAGCAACAAATAAGATCTGTTGCACCACGACAGGGTCATGAGCCGCAAGCCTGCAATGCATATGCTACACCACTTATATGTGTATCTAGTGTTAATTTTGCAACAAATAGTTAAAACGATGGAGAATATGTGTTGCTTTATAGGGGGTATCCTTGTAGTAAAAAAGAATAAAAAGAAACAAAGAGTCCATATTGATCTTATTGAGAGTAATGACTTCACATAGAAAGAGTATGATGATTAAAAGTTGTTGGGAGTTGGCAGACATAGCTTTGGTCATCGTTGCAATTAATAAGAAGTACTCCCTCCATCCCAAAATTCTTGTCTTAAATTTGTCTACATACGGATGTATCTATTCATGTTTTAGTGTTAGATACATCCGTATATAGATAAATCTAAGACAAGAATTTTGGGACGGAGGGAGTAATAAGGAAAGAGAGGTTTCACATATATATATTATCATTGACACCTTTTATGATTGGGAGCACTCATTAAAATATTACATGCTAAAGAGTTGATGTTGGACAAGGAAGACAACATAATAAGTTATGTTTTCTTATATCTGAGATAAAGTATGTTGTTATGGATCCTCTAACGTGTTGAGCTTGCCTTTCCCCCTCTTGCTAACCAAATTCTCAGCACCAAGTAGAGATACTACTTGTGCTTCCAAATACCCTTAAACCAGTTTTGCCATGAGAGTACACCATATCTACCTATGGATTGAGTAAGATCCTTCAAGTAAGTTGTCATCGGTGCAAAGCAATAAAAATTGCTCTAAATATGTATGATTGATTGGTGTGGGAGAAATAAGCTTTATACGATCTTGTGATGTGGAAGTAATAAAAGCGACAGACTGCATAATAAAGGTTCATATCACAAGGGGCAATATAAAGTGACGTTCTTTCGCATTGAGATTTTATGCATCCAACCATAAAAGCGCATGGCAACCTCTGCTTCCCTCTGCGAAGGGCCTATATTTTATTATTATCTTCTACCTTATGCAAGTGTCACGATGATCTTCACCTTTCCTTTTTCATTTTATCCTTTGGCAAGCCCAGCATGTTGGAAAGAACATGATATACATATCTAATTGGATGTAGGGGAGCATGAATTATTATTGTTGACATTACCCTTGAGGTAAAAAGTTGTGGGGCAAAACTATAAGCCCCTATCTTTCTCTGTGTCCGATTAAAACTCCGTAACCACGAGTATTGCGTGAGTGTTAGCAATTATGAAGGACTAGATGATAGTTGAGTATGTGGACTTGCTTTAGTTCTGACATAGACTCTTTCCGATGTTATGATAAATTGCAATTGCTTCAATGACTGAGGTTATAGTTTGTTGGTGCTCAATAAGGTTTCTGATTCATACTTTTGCATTGTAAATAGATCATCACTTAAACATAAGTAATCATATGACAAAATCTATATATGTTGCCGTTATGAGAATAATCATGATGCCTTCATGTCCGTATTTTATTTTTATCAACGCCTCTACCTCTAAACATGAGGACATATTTATTGTTATTGGCTTTTCGCTTGAGGACAAGCGAGGTCTAAGCTTGGGGGAGTTGATACGTACATTTTGCATCATGCTTTTATATCAATATTTATTGCATTATGGGTTGTTATTTCACGTTATGTCACAATACTTATGGCTATTCTCTCTTATTTTACAAGGTTTACATAAGGAGGGAGAATGCCGGCAGCTGGAATTCTGGGCTGGAAAAGGAGCAAATATTAGAGACCTATTCTGCGCAACTCCAAAAGTCCTAAAACTCCACGGAACATCTTAAAATAAATAAAGAAAAATCCTCGCCAAAGATGAAGGCCAGGGGCCCACACCCTGCTCACGAGGGTGGGGGGCGCCCCCGCACGCCCCCTACCTCGTGGGCCCCCTGGTGGCTCTCCGACGCCCATCTTCTCCTATATGAAGTCTTTCGATGAGAAAAAATAAGAAGGAACCTTTCGGGACGAGACTCCGCCGCCACGAGGCGGAACCTTGGCGGAACCAATCTAGAGCTCCGGCAGAGCTGTTCTGCCGGGGACACTTCCCTCCGGGAGGGGGAAATCATCACCATCGTCATCACCAATGCTCCTCTCATCGGGAGAGGGCAATCTCCATCAACATCTTCACCAGCACCATCTCATCTCCAAACCCTAGTTCATCTCTTGTATCCAATTCTTGTCTCCAAGTCCGGGATTGGTGCTAGTAGGTTGCTAGTAGTGTTGATTACTCCTTGTAGTTGATGCTAGTTGGTTTATTTGGTGGAAGATCATATGTTCAGATCCTATATGCATATTATTAGCCCTCTCATTATGAACATGAATATGCTTTGTGAGTAGTTACGTTTGTTCCTGAGGACAAGGGAGAAGTCTTGCTATTAGTAGTCATGTGAATTTGGTATTCGTTCGATATTTTGATGAGATGTATGTTGTCTAGCCTCTAGTGGTGTTATGTGAACGTCGACTACATAACACTTCACCATTATTTGGGCCTAAAGGAAGGCATTGGGAAGTAATAAGTAGATGATGGGTTGCTAGAGTGACAGAAGCTTAAACCCTAGTTTATGCGTTGCTTCGTAAGGGGCTGATTTGGATCCACTTGTTTCATGCTATGGTTAGGTTTACCTTAATACTTTTGTTGTAGTTGCGGATGCTTGCAATAGAGGTTAATCATAAGTGGGATGCTTGTTCAAGTAAGAACAACACCCAAGCACCGGTCCACCCACATATCAAATTATCAAAGTACCGAACGTGAATCATATGAACGTGATGAAAACTAGCTTGACGATATTCCCATGTGTCCTCGGGAGCGCTTTTCCTATTATAAGAGTTTGTTCCGGCTTGTCCTTTGCTACAAAAAGGATTGGGCCACCTTGTTGCACCTTATTTACTTTAGTTACTTGTTGCTCATTACAATTTACCTTATCACAAAACTATATGTTACCACTTATTTCAGTACTTGCATAGAATACCTTGCTGAAAACCGCTTATCATTTCCTTCTGCTCCTCGTTGGGTTCGACACTCTTACTTATCGAAAGGACTATGATAGATCTCCTATACTTGTAGGTCATCAATAAGACACTTTTTTCTCTTGAGGCATGGCACTGATATTCTGATTGTTCAGATTTACGTGGATGATATCATTTTTGGTGGCTCCTCTCATGCTATGGTTTCCAAGTTTGCAGAAGATATGAGCAGGGAGTTCGAGATGTCGATGATGGGAGAACTACAGTTCTTTCTCGGGCTGCAGATCAAGCAACACAAGGACGAAACATTCGTGCACCAAAGCAAGTACACGAAGGACATTCTCAAGAAGTTCGAGATGAGCGACTCCAAGCCAATGACGACACCGATGAGTACGACTACAGCCTTGGATGCGGACGAGGACGGAGAACCCGTGGACCAGAAGGAGTACCGGAGCATGATCGGCTCCCTCCTCTACTTGACGGCAACAAGGCCGGACATACAATTCAGCGTGTGTCTGTGCGCTCGTTTTTAGGATTCGCCGAGGACTTCACACAGGCAAGCCGTCAAGAGGATCTTCAGGTATTTGAAATACACTCCTGACTTGGGTCTTTGGTATGCTGCTTCTTCGACTCTTACCCTCCATGGTTTTTCGGATGCTGATTTTGCTGGGTGTCGGTTGGATCGTAAATCTACTTGTGGGCAGTGTCAGTTTATGGGTTCCTCTTTGGTGTCTTGGTCTTCTCGCAATCAGTCTAGCGTTGCCCAATCCACTACAGAGGCTGAGTATGTTGCTGCCGCTAGTTGTTGCTCCAGCTGCTTTGGATCATGTACACCATGAGAGATTTTGGCTTGAGCTTTACCCATGTTCCACTTGTATGTGATAGCACTAGTGCCATAAGCGTAGCCAAGAATCCAGTGCTCCACTCCAAAACTAAACACATAGAGGTGAGGTACCATTTCCTGAGAGATCATGTTGAGAAGGGAGACATAGAGCTTGCCCACGTTTCTACCCAAGACCAGCTAGCCGATATCTTCACAAAACCACTTGACCAAGCAACCTTTGCCCGCTTGCGAGGAGAGCTTGGTGTGTGTTTGCCTACCTTTTTGAGCTGGGTCTTGGAGCTTCACTTGTAGCATATGTATATTCACTTTGTATCATGGTAGGGGTAGCCATCTTTGCATCTTGATGTACATAGCATGCTTTTTTGCATTGTATACATGTTCATTTTCATGCATTGCTTAGGATGAGCTTCTCCTATATATAGTGAACACTAGATTTTGCTACATTTTAGATTGTTTTTTTTAGAAAAGGAGGATGACCCCCGGCCTCTGCATCTGGGAGATGCATACGACCACTTTATTGATTATTCTCGAGGACCTTAAAAAGTATTACAACAATGTGCCTGAATCCACCATCTTGGCAACACATGCCGCTACTCCTATCCAAAATGATGAATGGGTGCTAGCTGGGCCAGTACCCAAACCACTCACCTAAGCCTAACGTCAAAAGTCGGAAGCCGAAACATATTTGGAAGCCCCAGCCGAGCCACATACCGGGTCTGGGGCACAATCCGGTCAGACGCACTCGTGTGTCGTCGCCGCCATCTTCCACAGGTCCGTCTTCAGATCATATTGAGGCTTCTACCTTGTCTGGCCACTCTGCCATCGACGTCACCATGACGCCAGACAACAACCTTCTCCCGCGCGAGTCCATCTCCGTGCATCGGACGCCGAGCCTCCACAACGCCATGCCGCCGATATCCGCCGACATCGATGTGTGAGATGAAGCACCGCTCCACCATCCCCCCAGCCAGCACTTACTCCAAAACGATGCCCCCAGGAGGGAAAGCGATAAAACGCCATCATCGTCCGATCCGGAAGACCCAGATCTAGGGTTTCCCCCGGAGCATCTCGAGCCTGATGAGGCAGACTGCAACGACGATGCCTCGACAAGGGAACGACATCTAACACGCCGCCATCGTCCGCCCTGACCGTAGTCGGCGCGATTTTCATCGGCAGTTGCTCCACCAAACGTGCGCCGCCAACGTCGATGGTCCCTTCAACCAGAGCAAACTCCAAAACAATGCCCTAAAGAGGGACTACGACGCAAAAGCGCCGCCATCGCTCGATTCCAAGGAGATCTAGGGTTTCCCCCGTAGTTGCCCGCGCTGTCAAGGGCCAGACAAGGGTAGAATACCGCGGATCTGCCCAGCTGCCGACGAGTCGCACCCACCACCGTGCCGACGGCCGACCAGCGATCAATCCGTTGAACTCGGGTCGTTAGGCTGCACAACCGCATGCCCAACCACTGAGCCAGTGATTGGTACCGTGTGGCGCTCTTGATTGTATTTTCATATACTCCCTCCGTTCCGAATTACTTGTCGCACGTATGTATGTATCTAGATGTATTTTTGTTCTAGATACGTCCATTTCGGCGACGAGTAATTTGAAACAGAGGAAGTATATATATTCATGTTGAGATAGCCCATTTTTCTTGCTATTCTTTCCAATTGCGTAAAGCCTTAACTTCGCCGCCTGCTCTCACTTCCCACCACAGGCCCCGCCGCTCGCCCGATTCCGCCCCCAAATTCGTCCATTCTTTTATCTCCTCTCCCATACTCTCCTCTCCCGTACTGACGGCGCCTCATTCACTTGACCTGGACTTAAAAGTTGTGTACTTTTCTTGGAGTAAATTGCTCAAAACCACCACATTTGTGGCTAGGATACTCCAAAACCACCATCTTTATCAAAAATCATAAAAAACCACCACTTCTGCGCCTAGTGAATAACAAATCGCACTGATCCGAAATTGAGCGCGTCTAATAGTAAAACTGACGGGTGGGACCTGTCTATCCAGCCTGATGTGGCGAAGACAAGTCATAGTCAATGTTTGACCTGTTGGTGTGGACCAGGGTCCCACCTGTCAGCCACACATCTTGTCTCCTCTCTCCTTTCCTTCTCTTCCCTCCTCTCCTTCCTTTTCACCGGAGCTGCGGCCATGGATGAACGACAACGGCGAGCCCCCCCCCCCACCCCGGTGCGCCCTTGCCCGCTCCGGCGAGGCCGAACTCCGGCGTGTCCGCGCCCCTGCCCACTCCAGCGAGGTCGAACCCCTCCGGCGAGATCGAGGCGCCCCGTGCCCGCTCCGGCCCCGTGTGCCCGTACCCCTGCCCACTCCGGCGATACCAAGGCCCCGCGCCTGCCCGCTCCGGTGAGACCGAGGCCCCGCGTGCCCGCTCTGGCGAGGTGGAGCCCGTGCGTGCCCGCGTCCCAGTCTACTCCGGCGAAGCCGAGGCCCTGCGTGCCCGCTCCGGCGAGGCGGAGCCCGCGTCCCAGCCTACTCCGGCGAGGACGAGGCCCTGCGTGCCCGCATCGCTGCTGTAGGCTGCTGGGGAGGAGGCAGCGGACCACGGCGCCTTGCGGGGTGGATCCGGTGGCCGGTGCCTAGATCCGGCGGCTAGTGACGAGGGAAGCTCGTAGGGCGTCGCCGCTGTGTCAAGTGAGGCGGTCGGAGCCGGCGAGGCTAGCGAAGATGGTTGCGGGCAGGTGCATGGCACGGTGGTAGCGGTCGACATGGTGGCGTGGTGGCCTGAGGATGAAGAAGAGAATGGGGAAATAAGACATGTGGCTGACAGGTTGGGCCCTGTGTCCACCTCAGCGGGTCAACACATTGACTAGGACTAGTTTTATCCACATCAGCCTGACGAACGGGTCCCGCTCTTCAGTTTTGTTGTTAGTCACGACTAACATCTGATTCAGTGCGATTTGTTATTCACTAGGCGCAGAAGTGGTGGTTTTTTGTGATTTTTGACAAAAATGGTGGTTTTGAAGTACCCTAGCCACAAATGTGGTGGTTTTGAGCAATTTACTCATTTTTCTTGTGTCTAATTCGGTTGCAGCGATGCTCCGTGTCGAGGGGGGGACGCCCTGATTCCGCGCTGTTGCCGTACGTGAGATCTCGGGGTGGCCATCTCGCGGCGGCGACATGCCGTCTCTGCAGCTGCTGCAGTTGACGGACCGCGGACAGGTGCTTCTGGCTTCCAAGAGGTTTGCTCCCTTATTTTTTTTCTTGCTATTCTTTCCAATTGCGTCGTGGAATGCAGTGTTTGCCTCCTCACTGTCTCTCGTGTGGAACCAGGAGGACTCTCGCTGTTGTTTCTGGCGCGCTGATTGCTGGTGGAGCTTTGGCCTAGGCGACTACTAGGCGCCGGCGCGCCGGCCGAAATTTTCGGCCGGTCAACGCCCCAGCGTTGGATACAGCCATATGTAACCGTCAGATCCAGATAAAAAAAAAGGAAAAAAAACCCTCGCTCATGTACAACTCCATGACCTCTGACCGCCCTCGCTAGCAGCTCACCAGAGCCGCTCGTCCTCATGCTCGCCGGATCCGCTCGATGGAGTGCACGTCGGAGTTGCTCGTCGGAGCGCACGCCGGAGCCGCTTGCCGGTTGTAGCACCGGTGCTCACTGGGCCACCCCCAATGCAGCAATTTGTAGGGTCCAGCAAAAAATTGGCCTCCAGTTTGCAGCTTTTCCGCTGGAATTAATCGTTGTAGCGTTTGCACACGATGTGGTAGCAACAGAAATTTGCTGGTTATAACAAAATAAATTCTCTGGTTCCAGTAAAAAATCAGAAGGGGATGGTAGCAAAAATCAAATACAGTGGTAGCAAAACAAAAAGATGGCAGTAGCAAATTTGGAGTGGTTCCATGAAAAAAGATGGATCTGGCAAAAAATCAAATACGGTGGTAGCAAAAAATGAAGACGGTGGTAGCACAAATCAAAGGCAGTGGTAACAAAATAAATTGAAGTGGTTCCAGATACATCCAGCAAAAAAATAGAAAAAATAGGGTGGTAGCAAAAATCAAAGACGGTGATAGCATAAATCGAAGATGGTGGTAACAAAATTTGGACTAGTTGTAGCAAAAACAATCACTCCCAAAAAATGGCGGCCACACCGGTGCTAGCAGTCTTGCAGGTTGCAGCTATCCGCAAAGCTGGTTGCAGCTCCCCGAAATGCCGGTTCCAGCAAACGGCATGTGCCGTCGCTGCTCTGGAACGGCTGGTTCCAGCTCCCCCGCGGTGCTGGTTGTAGCTCTCTGTGTAGCTGGTTCCAGCAAAAAAGCGGCGTGTATGTAACATCGCCATTCACTGGGTGGGGAAGGGGGAGGGGGTCGAAGCTCATGGCCGCGAGGATTGAAGAAGGTTGTGCGTGGTGGTGGTGGACGGCTTGACGGTGCCAAGGAGTCAGCACGCGCGCGAGCTTTTTCTATGGCCAAGATGAAAAGAATGAAGCAGCAAAGAGACAGAGGAGGAAGAAGGGTCCCGGTTCCCCTCCTTGTGAAGAGATAAGGATGAATTGTATGTGGTGGAAAGTGAGCCACGTGATGACTAGAGTTGGTTGGCTCACGGGCTGTGTCACGGCCGAATCGAAGGTCGTACGATCTGGCTTTAATCAACGACGCGCGTGCAGCCGGCGGAACGATTCGGCCGGCGCACCGACAGGAAACGTTTCCCTTTGGCCTATGCCCGGTCAAGCCAGAGCTAGCGGAGGAGGCGTTCGGAGGCAAATTATGGCAGCGAAGCCAGTGAATTGGCCACCAAAGGGGATGGGTTGAGTCAAAATGGTAGATTGGCTGCAACAAAGCGTAAAATGAGTGGGCTTAAATCTTTGCATTTCCTAACTGCTATCCTGCTGAAGAAGATTGGTCCCAATGGCACACGCTTCCTTCTAGGCTTGGTATTAACAGCGGTAAGTTCCACCATTTTCTATGATTGCATTCTACTTTTGGAACTTGTGGCCTGTCACAACTCACAAGTGATTCCAATGTCGCAACTGGCCTACTGCTGCTAGCATATAAAGGAATCATTTGTGAATAAATCTGTATTACTCATCCTAGTTTCTTAAGGAAAGCAACCTAACAATCCCATGTCAATGAAGAAAGTTAGCAAAAATATTTTTTCCTGAGAAATAGAAAAGAAACAATCTATGTTCAATGCATTTTCCATATGTTTTGATGGTAAAATTTTGAATGTCTAAAAACATTTTATCCTGACTATTTAATAATATGTACTACCATCGCTAGAAACTTTTTTTAACTATTGCTACAAGTTTCTGTTTTTTCAAATGTCTACCTTTGGGAGTTTTGGACAGTATTGGAAGCTTTACTAATGATCTACAGCACCACATTCTTTTTTGCAGGTGCGGCGTACTGCTGTGGGGCATAGATTGGCAAAAGTTCAAGGCTTTTTGTTTAAAGCAGCGTTTCTTCGGCGTGTCCCAACATTTACACGCTTGATCATAGAAAACCTTATATTTTGTTTCCTCCAATCCACATTATATCAAACATCAAAATACTTGACAGGGTCTTTGAGTTTGCGTTTCAAGAAAATTTTAACCGATATCGTTCATGCTGATTACTTTGAGGTACTTTTACTGCAATTTGTTTCTTCATTGGTTCCATTTTGTGTTACTTCCAAGTGCACACATTTCTCACCTGCATCATTGCATTATTTCCTCAGAATACCATGAAGAGTATTATAGAATTTGAATGCCAATAAGGAGTATTTTCTAAGTTCTTAATCTATCAACATACTAATTTGTTCTTGTCAGTATTATGTCATAGATTATGGGACCATTTATAAAACTAGTGATCAGTGCAGCAAAGAACGCATAGCTGTCATGTCATAGAAAAAAAATTTCCATAAAAGGGGAACTATGTTTCATCACGTGCTATTCTCCTACAATCTAAAGATGAATATCGTTTCTATGATAGTCAATTATAGTATTCGGTTGGTGCATGAAAAATATGCTTACCATTTTTTTCTAGTGCTGTTACCAGTAATTTTTTAATCTTACCCTTTCTAGTGCTCCCATTTTCTTTATGCTAGTTGAATTTGCCTGCCAGTTTTTAATTTATGCTAGCATTAATTACTTTTTTCAGTTAGGTTGTGAAGATTATAATTGATTTTGGTTTTAGAAGCTATTTTCCCCTGTTTTCCTTCATGCCTTATTAGGAGAATGCAGTTGCTTTTAGTCATGCGTGCAATTTTAGTACACATGCTAGCAGCTATGTTTTTCATTAATTTATTTAACACTTCTCCTTTGAAATACAATTTTGACAAGACATTTCACACTCTTGTTTGCTCTATCTCCAGAATATGGTTTATTACAAAATGTCACATGTGGATCATCGAGTATCAAATCCAGAGCAAAGGATTGCTAGTGATATCCCAAAGTTCTCTTCTGAACTAAGTGAGCTTGTACAGGATGATCTGGCTGCGGTTGCAGAAGGGCTAATATACACCTGGCGTCTCTGTTCGTATGCTAGTCCAAAATACGTGGTCTGGATTATGGTAAATTCTTGATAGAAAATCTTGGTAGCGATGCTTTATTTACTTATATAAGATGTGATAGCCTATAATAACCTCTATGAAAGTTATTAGTATTTTGTATTGACAGCCACTTTCTTCCTGCACTCATCACTTGGTAATTTTATTATATTTAAATGCTTTCAGGCATATGTACTAGTTGCTGGTGGGGTGATAAGGAAATTTTCTCCTGCTTTTGGAAAACTGAAATCCACGGAACAACAACTGGAAGGAGACTATCATCAACTACATTCACGATTAAGAACACATGCGGAGAGTGTGGCATTTTATGGTGGTGAGAACAGAGAAGCATCTCATATTATGCAGAGGTTTGAGGCTCTTGTTGGGCATCTGAATCTTGTGCGTCATGAAAACTGGTGGTTCGGCATGATTCAAGATTTCTTTCTGAAGTATTTTGGTGCCACTGTGGCAGTTGTCCTTATCATTGAACCATTCTTCTCTGGCAACCTTAGACCTGATTCATCAACCCTTGGAAGGGCTGAAATGTTAAGCAATCTTCGATATCACACAAGTGTAATCATATCGTTGTTTCAGTCCCTTGGGATTCTTTCTATCAGTTCAAGACGTTTAAATATCCTGAGGTACAGTTTTCCATCTATTTTACAAATTGTTAACATTACGTCATTACACCATAGGTCCGAATCATGGAAGGTGACCCTTTGCTCCAAAAGTTACTGAACAGTGGTGCATCTATCTAATTAAATCTACTTTTTTTATGCCGTTGTAATTTGACAATAGTGATACTTCCTGTTCCATTTCTGACTTTCACACTGAAAATAACTTCTTTTTTCATGAAACTATTTTAGTGCTATGATCCACATTTTGTGAAGAGGGAAGAATCTCACTTTTGCTTTTTGTTGTTTAGTGGTTTAACATTTTTCCAAGCCAAAGACATTATTTCATTTTGTGTAGTGCTTGGACGAAGCATAACTGGAAATTGTTACATCCTGCTGTTAACTTGTGATTTAGATATTATTTAATTTCAATTTGTGGAGCTTATGATGTGATTCTCTATTTGATTTGACCTGTTGCATTTTGTGTTAGGTGACCTTCTGAAATTAAATAGAGAATCACATCATAAGCTCCACAACTTAGCACATGTGTTTAGGCTTGAGGTGCAACTTAGCACATGAACCTGCTGGATTTCTAACCATGCCCGTTTCACAGGTTGACCTGGAATACTTGCTAGAACTCTATCCTCTTGATAAGGAAGTTAACTGGGGTGATGAGCTGTCCCTTGGTGAGCAACAAAGACTAGGAATGGCCAGGTTATTCTACCATAAGCCAAAGTTTGCCATACTTGATGAGTGCACTAGTGCTGTAACGACTGATATGGAAGAACGTTTTTGCAAGAAGGTTCGAGCTATGGGTACATCTTGTATAACAATATCTCATCGCCCAGCTTTAGTTGCATTTCATGATATTGTTTTGTCCTTGGACGGTGAAGGCGACTGGAATGTTCAGCACAGAAGGTTGAAACCCTTTAAATAAGTTGTTAAATGTATGTTCTCTGAATTAATTCACTAAAAAATTAGTAATATACTATTTTTGCAGGGAGGACTCTTCCTTTTCCACTGAAGAGTCTGATTTTCAATCATTAGAAACTGATCGCAAATCTGATGCACTGACTGTTCAAAGAGCTTTTATGAGAAGGGCAAAGGTATATGATTTTTGGTCTACTGGATTTCTGTTCCATCATCATTAACAGGCACAACTTAACTCATGCTTCTGTTTAATGGGTTTCCTCACCAGAACAATCCTTCGTTGGGGTCCAAGGACCATTCGTACTCTACAGAGGTCATAGCAACTTCCCCTAAGGTGGAAATAGAACATGCAGTACGGACATCTCGGGTTCCACATTTGCGATGCCACCCAAGACCTTTGCCTCTCAG
The DNA here is from genome assembly GCF_002162155.2 of Triticum dicoccoides. NCBI lineage: Eukaryota > Viridiplantae > Streptophyta > Magnoliopsida > Poales > Poaceae > Triticum > Triticum dicoccoides. The sequence goes on along the minus strand of NC_041384.1, from coordinate 487,767,213 downwards.
AGTAGCTGCAATGCTCAACATACTAGTATGCTGTTCTCCTTGGTGCCTTTCTGTTCCCCAATAATTCACTCAGCCACTACTTTAGAATTTAGAAATCTTTGCTTGTTGGTTACTCCTTTGTTTGAACAAAAACATCTAATGTGATATAATTACTAATAACCTTTCGAGTATACTAATGCTCTACAAACTAAGGAACTAGTAAAAAAAAGAGGAGATTCTACACACATAGATCGGATGAAGCCCCTTAAACTAGTTCTAGGAACTTTATTCTCGATGTTGATACACCCTGAAATTCTTATGCTACTCTCCTTTGCTCCCCAGGTTCCTAAACTTCTTGATAAACAAGGCGGGCAGTTGCTTGCTGTTGCTGTACTTGTTTTCTCTCGTACATGGATCTCTGATCGTATTGCTTCATTGAATGGTTCTTCCTTTTCACCCTTGGATATCTTTCATAGTTAAAAGCTGCAAGTAAATTTCTCATATGATATGTCTCATCTTGCCAGGGACAACTGTGAAGTTTGTCTTAGAGCAGGATAAAGTTGCCTTCATTCGCTTGATTGGTGTCAGTATTCTACAAAGTGCTGCAAATTCTTTTGTGGCACCAACTCTTAGGTAATCATTGGTTAACTCCATTTCAAAGATTTATTACTAGTTAATTGTTACACATGGATGCCATAGGGTCTGTTGCTGCAGCTTTAGTGCACATAGGGCAACAGCTATAGATGTGGCTACAAGCATCAAAGAGACATAGCCTGCATGGAAGCCATGCAGCAAGATAGCAGCAGCTTGCATAGCAATATATGGAGGACAGCATATTGCTAGTTGTTTGATGCATTGTCTTATCTTAACATTAGGAAGTTGCATTATTTGACAATTGATATGTATCAGGGATTGGTTTTAATTGCATGCACATCTCGCTAAGAAAATTTAATGAAGAACATACAGTGTTTCATCAGTGAATTGCATGCTACAAGGTTTCTATAGTGGGAGTATTTAACGTAGGATTGAAACTTTTACATGTATCTGTACAGGACCCTTACCTCTAAACTTGCCCTTGGATGGCGAATTCGCTTGACCAATCATTTGCTTCGATATTATTTGAAAAGAAATGCATTCTACAAGGTATCTTCTCAAGCAAAAACACATAAACACATTATTGCTTTAGTTTCCTTTACTGGTTACCTGTTGCACATTATCGCTTCTCAATAGTCTAGTTATGGTATGACAGGACTTTGTAGGTGGTGTTATAGCTGTTCTGATATTCATTTGAATGCATCATTTATGTGACAGTCTGTACTAGTGGAGAGTTGGAGACTGTTTTGTTCAGTATGAATTGCTGGGGTTGTTGCTTTGTTGGGCACTTGCTTATGTAATTGTATGGGTGTGCCTCACAGAGCTCGCTGTTTGAAATTTTAATTATGGGCTTTGAATGGCAAAGGTAAAATACTTGAGCCGTTGCCTAAAACGTACCCTATACACATTTGAGCTAGTCAAAATGTTCTTTTTAGTTAAATCATAAGGCAGAAATACTCCCAAGTTAGAAGTTGTGCCTTCTCGAAAATTCAATTACTTTAGAGGTTCTAATTTGGATGCTCCAGTCTGCATGATGGAACAAGATGCTGGAGTCTGGTACCTCCGGCGCTCCAGTGGGCATCAACTTTGTGTGTATTGTCCAAGCTGGAAATTTGGATTTTGGAGAGGGATAAAAAACAATAAGGGAATATGTTTGACCTGTAACGTAGCCTCCATGCCCTTTTCTATACTCCAATGCATTTATTTGTTCCTAGTTTTTTGTGAAGACGGAGATCCTGAGTTCTGAGACTGGAGATGGCCTAGCCATCATGCTGTCTAGTGGTGGCATGACAATTGTTTTAGGGTTGAGATGGACAGGAAAAGTAACAAGTTATCCTTGTATATGTTTTCAGGTATTCAACATGTCAGGTAAAACTATTGATGCAGACCAAAGATTAACACTTGATGTAGACAAGTTGACCACTGATCTTGCTGGCCTAGTTACTGGAATGGTAAAACCAGTGGTTGACATTATTTGGTGAGTTATCCTTGCATCTATTGCTAATTATGAACTTGGTTTAAAGTTACCCTAGAATTCATTGTGATAATTCTAGCCAAACTCACCAGGTTTACATGGAGAATGAAGCTCTTGTCAGGACGAAGAGGAGTTGCTATACTATATGCTTACATGTTACTGGGTTTGGGCTTCCTGAGAGCAGTATCCCCTGACTTTGGTCGTCTCTCGGGCCAAGAACAAGAACTTGAAGGAACATTCAGGTAAATACTGCATATGTTGTTGCGTCTTGGTAGAGCCAACATGCCATTTAAAAAAATTGAAGTGCTAATCTGATGAGCTTTTGCAAGGTTCATGCACTCAAGACTGCGGACACATGCTGAATCAATTGCTTTTATTGGTGGTGGTTCAAGAGAGAAAGCTGTGAGTTCCATCGCATTACACAGACAATACTCAAGTTCATAAAAATGACATGTGTTTAATACATCAGTTAATTAAATGCTTGTTTGATTATTTTAGCCTCAAATGTGAAGTGCAATGATAGGTAAATAGTGGATTGTTGAATGATAGCTGGCTTCTTTTTTTTTTACTTAAAAAGCATATTTTTGACTCAGCCACTCTGCTGAACTTGTAACTACATTCTCACTTTGTAGCTTTATGAAACCAGATATTGCTTCCTTACTGCTTTATTGTGTTTATCACTCTATATTTAGTTTTGCCTGAGATAGTTTGCTTTCCGTACCTTGTTGTCACCTTCCTAGCGAAGTTAATGTTTGCTTGTTTTATTCTTAAGAGTAGCTTGTAGCAGCCTGATTTCAATTTTTTTCAATGTGTTATATTTAGAGATTATGAGATAAAAATGTTATCATTATCCCAGACAGTGTGGCTTATTTATACACATTGCGTGTAGCCATGACGCCATGTACATGAGATGGAATATTGAAGAACTAGGATAATATAATGTGGACACCCAGTAGTTCCATTTTCTGATACTTCTATATGGCATTTGTAGAGACAATTAAGTGCTTAGACTTTAGAAACTGTTCGTGTGTGGTTCTCTTTCAATTGTATTTGCAGTTCCAACAGACATGTTATATTTATGAACTCTAACTGACAAAGGTCCCCACCCCCAACTAGCTCTTCTGCTACCCTTGCTGTGTTAGATGACATGAACCTGACTTTCAGCATATAATTCTTTTCATATATCAGATGGTTGAGGCTAAATTCGTAAAGTTACTTAACCACTCAAAGATTCTCTTGAGGAAACAGTGGCTTTATGGTATTGTTGATGATTTTGTTACAAAGCAACTTCCTCACAATGTGACATGGGGTCTTAGTCTATTATATGCTTTGGAGTACAAGGGAGACAGAGCTTTGACCTCAACTCAAGGTTACTAATCTTCACAACTCTTCCATTCTACATTAATTTTTCATCTTTAACATCCCGAAATACATTGTTCCTTTGGTTTGTGTAACAGGAGAGCTGGCACATGCTCTACGATTCTTGGCTTCAGTGGTTTCACAGAGCTTCATAGCCTTTGGCGACATTCTTGAGTTACATAAGAAATTCCTTGAACTCTCTGGTGGGATTAACCGTATCTTTGAGCTTGAGGAGCTTACATGTGCCGCTCAAAGGAGTAAGTTCAGACCTTTTTTATTCCATGCAGGAGAACTGTGTATCAATATATTAAGAAGAAAGGGTGTAGAACACGAACAGAATTACACCAGTTAGATAAAACCTGTTCATCACGACACACACTCACTATTACGTTGGCTTTCTAACAGACAATAAAAATCATGTTAAATTCTCTAATTAGATTTTTCAGTAAGGAATTATGTAGCCCATTTTAATTGTGCATAATATAACACAAACTAAAACACAATATATTAGGGTAGTAATTGATCCTGTTATTGAACTGTCAACTTGCATAATTAGGCTCTACAGAATGTACTGGTATTTTATACAGCACATATTGTGACGAATCCTGTTCAGCATATTATGGTTGAACTTGCCACCTCCTAAGAGTTTGGCACGTGAAATCTATGAAACAACATTCTTATAGCAATTCTTTTACCATTCCATCATGCCAAGTTAAATAGTAAGGCTGTGTAGCAGTGTACTGAAAATGGTGTGGTGGGCTTTATATGTTTGTTAACAGTTGCGTGTTTGCAAAATTGCCAATAGTTGGCAGAAAATTTAGGGTGTGTTTGGATCCTAAGCAAGAATGATTCTTGCCTTGCTGGGCAAGGGCTGGCATTTGGTACAAAAGAAAACAACTCACTTTTGATGGCAAGCTAGGCAATAACCGCAGCAAAAAGCTTGCCCGCGAGCCGGATCGGCTCGCTCGCGAGAGCAAAGTGCGGCATGAAAGAAATTTTTTGGCAACTGCTAAACGACATGGTGTCCTGTGTGCAAGTGCTAGTAAATCCAAAGAGTGCCTAGCCTCCGCGAGCTATTGCCTGGATGGATGGGCTAGCTGGGCATATCCGAGCTAGGCAAAGGTCAGCTACGAATCCAAACGTACCCTTGATAGCTGCCACCCTGAACAAGTTAAAAACTTTGATAGTTGCGCCAGGTTGAAGTTAGTGTTCATGTTCTGTCATTAGTTAAGTTTTCGAGTTCAGGTTACCGGTTTAATGGTACCGTCTAGTATTGTTGAGAGCCAGATTGCCAGGAGATGCCCGGTACATGATCAATGGAAGTGGGAGGCTATTCAACATGGGCATGATGCATACCTTGTTAGCTTTCCATCTTTCGAGGACTTGGACAGGGTGGATGGTATACAGATGACCGTTCCGTCTGTTAATTCTCAGATGACCGTTACCGCATGGAGGTCTCAGGAGGTCCCACATAAGCTAGAGCTCCAGAAGATTTGGCTCCATGTCGAGGGGGTTCCCCATACGGTGCGCCATTTTTGGGGCTTATGGGCCGTGGGTACTTTGATGGGCAAGACCTTGGACGTGGATCTTATTAGCCTGCGTCGCCGTGGAGTTGTTCGTATTCTCGTGGGTATGACTAACTCTCAGATTTTGTCAAAGGACAAGGACGACGCTGGGCCTTTTGTTGCTTCAGATGTGGTGGTTAAGCTCAAGGGCTACACTTTCACGTTCAGGAGGGAGCCGGCAGGATACATTCCGGACCCTGACTTTGTCCCGTTCATTTGGAGACGCAAGGGTGATGATGCTGACGATGATAGCGGCGCTAAGGAGAAGGATGATGAGATGGACACTTCGGAACACACTGGAAATCCGTCGAACCATCCGTCGTCTAGTTTAGCACCGAAGGATAACACTCATGTGACTCAAGATCAACGCCGGGAACTGTCGAGTGCTGGCTCTGGTGGTGCAACGAGAGGTGGTCCTGTGCTTTGGGCGGTCACTCCGTTTAACTCTTCGCCGCAGACGCCAAGAGGCATGGAGCTTGTCGCGAATCTTAGAGTCAACTCCACTTTGAGTAGTCCTCTCGGAAGATCGCCGCGGGATCATACACAGGACTCGTCCTCAACTCCTTCACCGTGCGCTTTGTTTGCATCGCAGCCCGCGCCGCATTCTCAGCCGGCATCATCGCAGTCCGCTGCCCTCCAGTCGGTGCAAGACACCGGCGGCTCGGCGGGGCGCCTGGAATCTTCTTCAGTGCACCTACAACCTGCTGCGAAGGTGGCGTCGCAGCCGCCGCCGCCGACGCGGACGGCGGCAGCCAAGCCGGCCGTCTTCAAGCCGGTGCAGGCCGCCAGAGGCATAGCGGGACGTCCGGTCACGCCTGTGATGAGCCGGCAACCCATGGCTTCGGTTGAGGCGGACAAGCATGCAGCTCACGTGGAGCTAGACATGCATGCAGCTCACGTAGAGCTAGACATGCATGCTTCTAGTGGGCTTGGACGTGTAGGCCTACCCCAGGGTGTGCAGCCATGCATAGTTGAACCTACGGCTGCTGTTCAGTCTCAGTCGGAGCCGGACGTGTCCACTGCTGCTCTTGGGTCTCAGGCAGAGCCTGACGTGGTCGCCTCACCCATGCCTGCAGTCAGGCCATCTTTGGCAGCGGCGCCACGTGTACCGGCGGTCGAGATTGCCGGGGAGGGGGTTGCTACTCCACCCTCATCCCCTCCTCCGGCAGCAGTGCATGCGCGACATCCTTCACCGGGGGTGACATCCACACGCCGAAGTGCTCGACATGCGGTGGCCGATGATGGAAGGACGGACACCGACGAGGACTCTTTGACCAAGGCTATGCGGCGTAAAGCTGTGCAGAACCTTGACAACCAAGGTACTTCGTCATCGCCCAAATCATTTTTATCTTTTTCTACTACATCCATTGTTGCTAAGTTAAATAATGTGGGTGTTAGTCTAGGAAATAATGAGAATGATATTTCTGTTTCCGCAAACGCTTTGAGACATTTGGAATATGACCGATTGAAGGTTACTCCACAAGTTTCTAGCAAATCTTTTATCTCACATCTAGATGAGGAGGAGCTGCATGCCACATCAGATGGTCAGCTACTCGCTCATGTAGTAGGGGAGGTTTCGGACGTGGGTTTGGAGGAACCCGGGCTTAGTTCATTGATTGAGCTTACAGCTTCCGGTCGTAAATCCAAGTCTGGTCGGTCGAAAAAAGGTCGTAAACCCTATAAAAGGGCGAAATTTTCTAAATCTCCTATTGTTTCCTCATGAATGGCATGTTCTTTAATAGCAGAGGTCTTGGTGACTTGGCTAAACATCTATTCATTGCGGAATGTAATAGGGATTACAATTTAGATTTTTTGGCTTTATCTGAAACGGGAAGACGTGATTTCTCAGTAAGTCTGCTTAACCGCCTTTCTGGTGGGATAGATTATAACTGGATTTCACGACCACCTCGAGGTCGTTCTGGGGGCATTTTACTCGGCGTTAACACAGAGACTATGGATGTTTTGGCTAGTTCGGAAGGCGAGTTTCATATTAAACTCCATATCCGAAACAAAGCTGACAACTTCACATGGACCCTCGTCGTCGTGTATGGGGCAGCCCAGGATGAACTCAAGGCCGTTTTTCTCCGTGAACTGGTTAATCTAGCGAAAGATAATCCCTACCCCATTCTTATTGGTGGGGATTTTAATTTGCTACGATTTCCAAGCGAGAAAAGCCGAGGTAGGTTTGATAATCACTGGCCTTTCCTTTTCAACGCTGTCATAGACAGTCTAGATTTGCGAGAGGTTTCAATGATTGGAAGACAGTTCACTTGGGCGAACAGTCTTTCGGAGCCGACATATGAGAAACTAGATCGCGTTTTAATGGATACCGACTGGGAATCCAAATTCCCTATGGTTTATATTCGCGCTCTTCCTCGTATAGAGGCTATCTCAGACCATGCACCCATCCTCTTAACCACTGGATCTCCACGTCCACAACATCGACGCAAGTTCAAGTTTGAACTAGGTTGGTTACATCGAGATGGATTCTATGATATGGTCAAGGAGGTGTGGGATAAACCGGTTGCCGAGCCTACCCCAATACACAAATGGAACAACAAAATGCGTGCATTACGTAAGTTCCTTCGTGGTTGGGCTAGGCACACTGCGGGTATCCTCAAAAAGGAGAAGCTTCGTCTTTCATCCATTATTGATGATTTAGAAGCTTTGGCAGAGATTAGAGCTCTCTCTGACCTCGAATTAGAGATCAAGAGTCAATCGAATGCCAAGTTAGCTCGCATGTTGCGCGAGGAGGAACTCAAGTGGTACCAACATTCAAAATCTCAGTTTATCCTCAAAGGTGATTCGAATACGAGATATTTCCATGGTGTCGCCAATGGTAGACACCGGAAGAAACTTATTCATTCCCTACAACAGGAGGAGGGCATGATTGAAGGGCATGAGCAACTTAAGTCTTATATCACTAGTTATTATAAAAATCTATTCGGGACTCCTCAGGAAGGAAACTTCTCGATGGATGAGTCTCGAACAGATGACATCCCCCAGGTTTCTGATGCGGAAAATAGCCTTCTAACAGCTCCATTTTCTGAGGAGGAAGTTAGAAAGGCAGTTTTCCTAATGGAGCATAACAAAGCACCGGGTCCAGATGGTTTTCCCGCTGAGTTCTACCAGAACTTTTGGGAGGTCATCAAACATGATCTCCTACTCTTGTTTGGCTGCCTTCATGTTGGTCAACTAGAGTTGTTTCGCTTAAACTTCGGTGAAATTATTTTAATACCTAAGGTTAATGAGGCTGAAAGGATACAACAATATCGTCCAATATGCCTCCTTAATGTCAGCTTTAAAATCTTCACTAAGGTAGCGACTATTAGGCTCAATTCGGTTGCTGAACATGTGGTTCGTCCTTCTCAAACTGCTTTTATGCAAGGCAGGAACATCCTAGATGGGGTTGTTGTCCTTCACGAAACAGTTCATGAATTGCATCAAAAAAAACTGAATGGGGTAGTTCTTAAAATTGACTTTGAAAAGGCTTATGACAAAGTCAAGTGGTCTTTTCTTCAACAGACTCTCAGAATGAAAGGATTTTCTGCAGAGTGGCGCGCAATGATTCATAGTTTTGTGGCTGGAGGTAGTGTTGCCATTAAAGTCAATGATGACGTTGGCAACTATTTCCAACCAAAGAAAGGATTGCGACAAGGTGACTCAATATCGCCCATGCTATTCAATATAGTGGCGGATATGTTAGCGGTCATGATTGAGCGTGCCAAGGTTGATGGCCAAATTGATGGGGTAGTGAATCATCTAGTGGATGGTGGTCTTTCTATCCTTCAATATGCCGATGATACGATTCTCTTTATGGATCATGACCTCGAGAAAGCAAGAAATCTGAAATTAATTTTATCAGCATTCGAGCAACTCTCAGGGCTTAAGATAAATTTCCATAAAAGTGAATTGTTTTGTTTTGGCGAGGCTCAAGACGAGGCCCATCTGTATGCCGACCTGTTCGGATGCGGGTTGGGCCAGTTTCCGATCACTTATTTGGGTATACCGATACATTATCGAAGACTCACAAATGCTGAATGGAAACACGTCGAGGAGAGACTACAAAAAAGGCTTAGCAGTTGGAAAGGTAAACTGCTATCTCTGGGTGGGAGGTTGGTCCTCATAAATTCAGTACTAAGTAACATGGTACTGTATATGATTTCCTTCTTCCAATTGCCGAAAGGAGTTTTACATAGATTGGATTACTTCCGATCAAGATTCTTTTGGCAAGGAGATAGCGAGAGAAAGAAATATCGGCTGGCTAAATGGAGTGTGGTTTGCCGTCCCAAGGACCAAGGCGGGTTGGGAATTCATGACCTTGAGGTTAAGAATAGAGCCCTCCTTGGCAAATGGTTATTTAAGTTGTTGACCGAAGATGGTGTATGGCAAACCCTTCTTAGGAGAAAATATGTGGGTTCAAAGGCGATATCCCAGGTATACTGGAAGCCTGGGGACTCTCATTTTTGGGCGGGATTAATGGCAACGAAGAAATATTTCTTCCGCTATGGGTCCTTCTCAATTAAGAATGGCTCGGAAATTAGATTCTGGGAGGATAAGTGGTTAGGTAATGCTACTCTCCGGGAACAATATCCAGCTCTATACAATATTGTACGTCACAAGAGTGATACTATTGCCAAGGTTTTGGAATCATTTCCGCCCAATGTGACGTTCAGAAGGGATTTAATTGGACCTAGACTTCAATCGTGGAACATATTACTTCAACGATTATCCACGGTACAGTTGTCACAGGGGTCCGATTTATTTCGTTGGAACCTACATGAGAATGGGCAATTCTCAGTGGAATCTATGTATAGAGCTTTGATCCAGTCTGACGTGCCAGTTGATATTAATAAGAAGATCTGGAAGATGAAGATACCTCTTAAGAATAAAATCTTTGCATGGTATCTTCGTCGCGGAGTCATTCTTACTAAAGATAACCTTATTAAGAGAAATTGGCATGGAAGTACGCAATGTGTATTTTGTCCGCATGATGAGACAATAAAACATTTGTTCTTCCAATGTAAATTGGCTCGTTCTATATGGTCAGTCATCCAAATAGCTTCTGGCTTGTACCCTCCTTGTAGTGTTGCTAATATATTTGGCAATTGGTTACATGGGATTGATCACAAGTTCAGAAGTCTACTTAGGGTGGGAGCGCTTGCCGTGATTTGGTCGCTTTGGCTATGTAGAAATGATAAGATTTTTAACGATAAAAGTACTTCGCTTATGCAGGTTATCTACAGATGTACTGGGACGCTTCGTTTATGGTCCTCTCTACAACGAGTGGAGAATCGAGACCTGTTTACGGAGGTGTGTACACGATTGGAGGTTACGGCGAGGGATACTTTTATCCAACATGGGTGGCAGCATGATCTTAGGATTGGGCCACCGACGGTTTAGGCGCTATACAAATATACTTTCTTTGTATTTCGCCTTCCTTTTTTATTTTTATTTTTCGCTTGTTGTGAGGATATTGTTGGCTGTGTGCATCTCAGTTATGCAGAGGCCGGGTGTTACTTAAACCTTTTAAGTAATAAAGCGCCCCTTTTCGAAAAAAATGGTGTCTTCCAATGCCATCAGTGCAGCCTCAGAAGATATTATTTCAATTCATGAAGTGGACATCATAACACCATCACAGAAGCTATTGGCTAGTAAACTGTCATGCAATGTAGTACAAGGGAAAAGCCTATTTCTGACTGGTATGCGATCTTCATTATTTTCTTCTCTACAGTGACCTTATATTAACAGGATTCATTTTACCCTTCCTGAAGGTCCCAATGGTAGTGGAAAGAGTTGTATATTTAGAGTGCTTAGAGATTTGTGGCCCACCTTCTCTGGGAGAGTTATCAAGCCCTCTGAAGGGATGTTCCATGTCCCTCAGCGTCCATATACCAGCCTAGGTACTCTGCGGGATCAGATCATATACCCTCGCTCACGGGAGGAAGCAGAGATGAAAGTTCTCTCACTACATCAAGCTGGTAGGCCCACTTACTTTTTGGTACATGTGTCTATTGGATTAGCAAGAAACCATGTGTTTGAAAGTGTGAACATAGCTTTATGATTTGCTAGGAGGATGCCAGTTAAAAGGGCGTACTAAATTATTTCGTTGCTTGTCCTGATAACGGGAAAACTGTGGTAATATAGGCAACAAGGCTAGTGCTTCCATCCTGCTTGATGATCACCTGAAGACAATTCTAGAGAATGTGCGGCTGGTGTATCTTCTAGAAAGAGAAGGGTGGGATTCTACACCAAACTGGGAAGATGTTCTGTCACTAGGGGGACAACAGAAGCTTGGGGTGGTCAGTATTAACTGGCAAGCCACCTTTATTTGTTTTTTCATTTTGTATGTTGTTGAGTTCATTGAAAGCAACTCTCTCATCTTTGTTCTAGGCCCGTTTGTTTTTCCAGCATCCTAAGTATGGCATCCTCGACGAGTGCACCAAGTACACTTTCTGTCACGATTTTCTTTTGACTTCTCCGATTTTTTTTAAATACTGTTTGCTAATTAATTACCGTGGTTCCTAAAATTTTCCTTGATTGCAGTGCTACTAGTGTTGATGTTGAAGAACATCTGTACAGGCTTGCAACTAACATGGGCATAACTGTGATCACTTCCTCACAAGTAAGTGCTTCGATAATCCCTGTGACAACACAAAATTTCTTATATTGGTGAACTGTTAATGTTTAGGAAAAAAAGATAATGAACTGTTGTCTATTATCACCCAAAATTTATACTTTGTTCTCAGGAATGAAAGCAGAGTTTTGCTGAAAGCAACATTTTTCATGTTTATTACAGAGGCCTGCTCTGATACCCTTCCATGTCTTGGAGCTGAAGCTCATTGATGGTGAAGGGAACTGGGAGCTATGTTCGATCCGCCAGTGAGTGATGCCATACCTGAGCGACTGAGCTGATGCTACCATGTGCGCCAGTCACCTGCATGTACAAAAGCAAGTAGATATCGCATTGCCATTTGCCTATGGATGGATAACAGACAGTGGCAGTGTTGGTGTCCTGAAAGACAACCATATTCTTGTCAAAATATGTTTGGCGTAGAACAACAAATTACTCATAGTTTAGCTTACATCAAGGAGAAGGGTGGTGCATGATTGTGATCCACGAATGATGTGTGGCGAGGTTTAACTTGTAGAGGTGTTTCCGAGTTGCAGTAGTTGGACAGCAGAAGAGACATGTAAATTAGCAGATACCTATTGATTCATTAGATTGCATTGTATTAGATTCTGTGTAGTGTAGTAGACAAATATGCTATCACAGGCAAATCAATAAATAACGTGGATGCTGCACGGCTAGCGTTGTTTAGATTAGAGGCTGTACTGTATGTGCAAAAAAGCATCTGGCTGCATGCATGTAAATGGCAATAATTTGCTGAAGTCTTGCTCCTTTTTGTCCATGCTTTTTTTAAGAAATGGAAATTTCCAATCCATGCGCTTGGTTTATTCCTTGTGACTGGAAGTATGTGCTGCATTTTTTTAAGAGAGGAGAATCGAGGTGAACTCCAATCCTGTCACGCCAAAGTTGAAGTAAGACTGTAAACTTTGGCACCCATTTGATTAGCATCTAATCGAATCATATTTGGTATGACATGCCCATATTTTGGTAGAGCGTGTCCATTTTGGCCTGCTCAAATTTTGGTACGACAAGTTTTGACACCCATAAAACTCCGCCTATGTCTTCTAGGCATAGCCGGTCCCAAGCCCGGGTAAAGGAGGAGGGTTGTGATAGGCTTGACGAGCCAACGTAAAAACTAGCCAGTCCCATAGGTATGAAACCCATTTGAGCGAGAATAGTACTAGGATGGGTGACCTCCTAGGAAGTCCTCGTGAAAGGGTTTCATATCTAAGGGTTGTGATAGGCTTGGCGAGCCAACGTAAAAACTAGCCAGTCTTTTGGGTATGAAACCCATTTGGTCGAGAGTAGTACTAGGATGGGTGACCTCCTGGGAAGTCCTCGTGAAAGGGTTTCATATCTAGCCTACCCCAACTTGTTTGGGATAAAAGGTTTCGTAAGTAAGTAAGTTTTGACACCCATAAAACAGATGTGCGGTGATGACCTTGGTGCTGCCAGGGTTTTTCTTACCGTTGGGAACCGGTGGTTCCCAACAGCTCCAGTTCAAAAATTTCAAATTTGATTCAAAAATTGAAAAATGAAAGAAAATTCCTAAAAATACTTCAAGGTGCGTAGAATCTAATGGTGTTAAAAAATTTCAAATATTAGTTCATTTAGTATTTTTTTGGGCATTAGAAGTTCAACCAAAAAAGAAAAAGAAAAAATTCGCCAGTTAAACTTCTAATGCCCGTAAAAAATACTAAACACACTAGTATTTGCAAAATTTTGACACCATTAGATTCTACGCATCTTGAAATATTTTAAAGAATTTTTCTTTTATTTTTCAATTTTTTGATTCAAATTTGAAAACATGCATTTCATTGATTCGCAAACGACCGGCTAACCGATCTTACCAGTCGGTAAACTGGTCTTACCGACCGGTATACCGCTCGCTACCGGTTGAACTGGGTTTTGAATTTGATTTTTTGAATTTGACCGGTTTTAACCGGTAGCCGAGGTAACCGCTTCAGTATACCGCTACCGCAGGCCGACTGTAGCAGGATACCGGTCGGAAAAAAAAAACCCTCGGTGTTGCGTACTTTTTAACTGGGCCCGTAACTAATTTTTTGCCCTCTATTTTTGAACCAAAAAATTTGATGGCGGCTGCTTTTGGACGACGGACAGAGGGAATGCACACAGAAAAAAGTGATGATTTTCTTTAAAAAAAGGAAAAAGGTATGCAGATACAGGTATATTACTTTTTTGGCCGAGTGGTATGCAGATGCCGTCCTCCGCGCTGTACGGGGAGGCGGACACCGGGAAGCGCCAGACGGTGTGGATGAGCCACGGCGACGAGGTGGTCAAGCTCCCGCAGGGGTTTGAGGTGGTTGCACGCAGCGTCCAGGGCGCCGTCGCAGCCATCGAGAACCGGGAAAAGCGCTTTTATGGGCTCCAGTATCACCCGAGGTAGCAACCGTTATGATTACTCTTATGATTTAATAAAAGTTACTCCCTCCATTCCACAATGTAGTGCCTATAGATTTCTGTGAAAGTCAAACTTTGCCAACTTTGACCAAGTGTATAGAGAAAACTTTCTACATCTACAATATCAAACATGTACATTCTGAAAATATAAGTCATGATGTATCCAATGATGTGCATTTGGTATTCTAGATGTACCTACTTTTTTCTATAAATATGGTCAAAGTTTGTAATTTGTTCCCTCTGTTCTTGACTCTTGAAAAGAAGGCAAAAGTTGGACGTTTTGTGGGAAGCTGTACGTTTGATTGTTCTGTTTCAATTTTGAATTGTGAGTTGTCCGGATTCTTTTGTAAATACTTGATGAGAAAACCAAATAAACACCATGCTTTCTAAAGTGGGTACCAATTGAGTTGGAAAAGAGGTGCTTAGGAACAAGCTACATGGTTGTTGTTATTCAATTGAATTGTTCTGTTGATATGGATGGACTGAGTTCTGCTTATATGGATAGCGAAACAGATGACAAATCATTTGGTATTATCCACTGTGTATCCACTGTATTGTGGTTACTTTTTGTGTATCATCTGGTTGCTCTTTGCATGACCGTTGAACTTTTTTAATTAGGTTACACATTCGCCCCAAGGAATGGAAACACTTCGTCTCTTTCTCTTTGATGTATGTGGAATCAAAGCTGATTGGAAGATGCAAGATGTGCTGGATGAAGAAATCAAGACCATCCAAACCATGGTTGGCCCTGATGAGCATGTTGTCTGTGCTTTGTCAGGTGGAGTCGATTCAACTGTTGCTGCCACTCCTGTTCACAAGGCAATTGGAGATAGGCTTCATTGTGTTTTTGTTGACAATGGTCTCTTAAGGTAACAATATGCTGCCTTATTGCTTCAAGTTCTTTTAAATAGAACTTATGCTTATTTTGGCTGTGCGTGCAATGAAACTAACATAGAACCTCGTGTTTGCAGGTACAAGGAGAAAGAACGAGTAATGTCAACCTTTGAAAGTGACTTGCACCTGCCAGTTACATGTGTTGATGCCTCAGAGCAATTTCTCAGCAAGTTGAAGGGTGTCGAAGACCCAGAGCAGAAAAGAAAGATTATTGGCAGGGAATTCATAGCTGTTTTTGATGATTTTGGTCACAAGCTGGAACAGAAGATTGGGAAAAGGCCTGAGTTTTTAGTTCAAGGGACATTGTACCCTGATGTAATTGAATCATACCCACCTCCTGGGAGTGGAAGGACACATTCCCATACCATCAAAAGCCATCACAATGTTGGTGGACTTCAAAAGATATGAAGTTAAAACTCATTGAACCACTCAAGCTCCTATTCAAGGATGAGGTACCAAACTGCATCAATATCCTTAATCAACTTTGTAATTTCTCCATTCAAACTTGATCAGTTGTTATATGATGAAAGAGACATTTAATTATTTGTTCATTACAATTTTTATGATTGTAGGTGCGGAAGTTGGGGAGTATTTTGAATGTCCCAGATTCATTTTTAAAGCGACACCCATTTCCTGGGCCTGGTCTTGCTGTACGTGCCCTAGGTGATGTTACACGCTTTGGACACTCTTCGTCAGGTTTGAAACTTCTAGAATAATTTGAAATTTTGCTAGAGCTCCTTTGATAAACCTGTGAATCAGCATTTTTTTTTCTTTTAGGTGGATGAGATATTTGTTCAAGCTATTAAAGATGCTGGCCTCTGATAAATTTGGCAAGCTTTTGCTGTGTTCTTACCAGTACAGACAGTTGGGGTTCAGGGTGACCAGCGAACCCACTCCAATGCTGTTGTCTTAAGGGCAATCACCAGTGAGGATGGCATGACTGCAGATTGGTATGTATCACTGAAGTTTCAGCTCTGTTACACTTTTTTTTCTAGGAAACTTTAGAAGTTTAGATACAGCTGTACTTCAGTGAAATATTTTGGTGCAGTCGTACAGATAACTTTGCTTGTCTGCAACATTTCTTGTATTCTTATCACTCTTAGTTTAGTAACAAATAATTGGCTCACATCACGATATAATTGGTTAGGTTTTTTTCCCTTTTCTTTTCTTTTCTTGCTCAACCCAAAACTCTTACGTTGCTCCTGTTATATAGTGTAGTTAACCCAAAACTCTAGCCATCTTATTTATGTGCCAACTGCAAGTGCTATAGTGTTCTTATAGTTTGTAACAGGCCCATGTGATGACTAGCTTGTGTAGTCTTGGTAAACTTCTGCTTTGCACTCTGCAAATTGTACAGAACTGTCTTCTCTACCTCGTAGTTTTGCTAGTAACAGTAAACTGCAGGCTGTGTTTTAAACAGTTCATCTTCACTACCTAAAAAACCTGAGTTGGTGGTGGACCTGGCAGTAGTGGTTGGTGGTACCTTGGAGGATCATCTCCTTAACCAGTCCCTTCTCAATTCTCATATCATGTCATCATCTCTTCAAATTTGCAGGTACTATTTTGGCCATGAATTCCTAGTAGATGTGGTCAACAAGATCTGCAACAACGTGCGTGGCATCAACCGTGTTTGCCAGGACATCACATCATAGCCACCTGCGACGGTTGAGTGGGAATAGGAAACCACCTCTGATGCTGTGGTGGTGGCATTGGGCCTTGGAACTTGAGGAGCAATTTAGATAGATGATAAACACAGCAAAGCTTGTGTACTCTGCATACTCTGCTAAATTCCTGAATAGACTTTGCTTCTGGGTCACTGAGCGTTTTCTTGGACATATGGATATGGAGTTTCATGCTTTCTATTTGTGGATTGAGCATGTGCAGGGGAAGGCTCAGTGAAAGCGCACTTGTTTTCTTGCGCACTATTCTATTCTGAGCCTGTTTTTTTTTGTCAACATATTATTGGAACCTAATCAAAAGGAACAGCATGGCTTTTTGGCACCATGTTACGGCACATATTTGCCTGTCGTATAGGCGACCGGTCAAATCAAAAGAATAGGAAATTTGCAATCCATGCCTGCTTGCTGCTTGGTTTGATTCTTGTGACTGGAAAATCGAGGTGAACTCCAAAGCTGAGAACTAGGCCTTCAGTTGGCTAACCTCGCAAGGATATACATATTGATTATTGAAGCTTTGTTGCCGTTTTGTGTATTAGTTTATTAATCACTGTTCGTGTCATTATTCGTCCTCATTTGGAGTCGTATGTTGGACTGGTGATGATTCCCGAGAAAAATTGAGCACGGCGATATGTCTAGCGCACAGGCTTTAACTAAGTTTAACATCACTTTTAAATACATAAATCATCACCAGCCCTTTAAGCGTAAAGTAGCAAACAAGAAACTTTGCACAAGATATGGGGAAAAAAAGAAAAGGGAAGAGCCCATGTCTGCAGTCAATTGCTCTACCATAACAGTTAATGTAATACTCGACTGCAACCATCATCATCTGGCTGGGTCTTGCCGGTATCAACAACGAGAAAAAAGAACCAAATGGAAACAGAGGTCGTTCCGATCTTACGTTACAAGTCAAACTAGCAGAATTGCTCCCGGAAACATACAACTGACTAGAAAAGGCATTTTGTAGCCGGCATCAACTTTTTTTACAAGCACTTCAAAAGGCCCGTTCTACCGAGAGCCGTGCAGAATTGGACGAGCTACTTGTCATCCTGCAAAACAAGTTTGAATTTCAAACATCAATAGTCTGCAGTGAGTTTCCATCCCACATGTACCCAACTATGGTTATGGGGCAGAGGTAGATTACTGAATCTGAATAATCTCCATGATAAAAGTGACCTGTCTAATGGTATGTTCAGTTATCACATTTTACTTAGAACTGAATCCGCTTGAGCAGAAAGATTAAGTTGTTGCAGAAAACTACTAGAACTACGTTTGAAGCCACTAGCACGAAATAATTGGAACAGATCATATACAAGCAACTAACAGGCCCTGGTGAAACAGATACGGAATTCAAACAATGTCATGTACATAGTATTAGGTAGTAGTACCTTGTAGTTGGTAGAAGTACTCAATTCTAGTTTGTACCTAGAGCTGACTTTGCTATGTACGTATAAAGTAGGGAGCAGCAGTAGCTCTCTCAGTAGTTCAATAGCAGCTAGTTTAAACATTAGCAGTACCTTTCGTTTTTGTGCTCATGTTGGCTTGAAAAATCTTTCAACGCTGATCACATGAGGTAAAAAATTAGTATAATATGGTCAACTTCAACAAATACTATATGTGCATAAGTACTCCATTAGAGATGGATCATAGTGCTCACGTCGGTTGTGTCTTCTTAGGTAACACTCGCTTGAAAAAGCTTTTGATTCTGGTAACATGATGTCAAATAATATAATCAACTTCAAAAAAACAAAATATGTACACAAACATTCTGTTGAAGATTACTCACCTTGGTTGCGATCTTAGAGATCTCGCATTATTAATCCTTTTTACTACCTACACACACAAAAAAAAATCTATCAGGGTAAGGACTAGGGTTCTATTCTCTTATAAATGCAGCTCTACTGCATGTTCGAGATTTTTTTTTTTGTAAAATAGTAATTGAACTGGCAATTATAACAAGTAAATGTTCATACCAGTTCCACACGATCTTGACTGAAATCATGCTCACCTACTAAAAACGTAATGAGTTCCTGGAAAAAATAGAAACATTAATGATGGATGAATGACGACAAATAATCAATTAATGGCAAGTAGCGTACCTTTTCTTTAGGTGCAGTCCACTGAAGGTCAGCAACATCTTTTGTAACATCAGGGTCCCTGAATAACTCCCGAGCTTTTGCATAAGGCCAATCATCAGGAATTTGGAACCTGCTGAATACATGCACGAAGCAGTATTGAACATCAGATATTTAAATAGATATCTAAATGCCATTAGATATTTAAATCGAAATAGATGAACCTTTCTGTATTCTTCAAAATTTCTTCTATACTACGGTGTTCACGAATGAGATGCAATGCCTCTTTGCTCTCCATTCCTGATGGACAAGCAGGAATAAATAGGAAAAATAAGTTTTCACAAACTACAATGTTTTTGGAAGTGTGAGAATCTGCATATTGGTTACCTTCAATTTTTTCACAATAATCACAACCACATAGAATACAAAGATCAAGAAACTCTTCCAGAGAGAGCTTTAATCCCTTTAACACCTGCATCATAATTAGTTACATCACTAACAAAAATGTGACATTAAAACAAGTACTGAAGGGGAAGGAGCAAGCTAATGGTGGCTGCTGTTTGGTCGCCTGGGAGAAGGTCATGCGGCCTCTTGATCTTGGGGGGTTAGGAATTGCTAATCTGGAGAACCTTGCACCTATGGTATTCGCTAGCGTGCCTCCTAGAATTCGTAAAAGGCAAACAGTGGCAGAAGCTTTGGCCAATAATGGGTGGGTCTCTGTAATCCGTGGAGCTCTTTCATGGATTGTGATTCGGGAATTTCTGCAGTTGTGGGACTGTGTCCAGGGCATTGAATTAAATGAGCAGGAGGATAGACACATAAGGAAACTAGAAGCTGGGCATACATTGGTGGTATTGTATTCCTCCACAGGTTGATCAGCCTTAAAGTTCCGAAGAAGTAATGGCGTCCCGAGCGGAAGACAGTCCAAGTCTTCCGAGGCAACAGCATGCGCCTAAACAATAGACAATATATTCTTTAACTCAAAAGAGGCAACATTTAAAGAAAGCGAAGGAAACAGGTAAGGTTAAAAGAACCTTGCTCTCTTTGCATAACTGGACGCACTGGGCTTCTGCTTCACCGGGAGCCTATTAGTACCAAAAAAGGATTAATAATTCTTTAAAATATAACATTCAGCGTCATAATAGGCACAGCTTAATTACCTCTACGACAGGAACACCGATAAGTCCAAACAACCTTTTACAATCATTTAAGTGTGTGTTTGTGAGCTGTTCATCAAGGAAACATCGTCTTAGTTTTTTTTATGGAAACAATATCTAAATGTATGCAAAATGAAGAAACTACCTTCGTTGTCCTTTTTATCAATTCTTTCATCTTTGCAGCTTTACTTGGATCCTCAAGTACATCTTTGTCGTTGATCAAAGATTGTACGCAATAGGCTTGTGAAGCAACGTCAACCCTGCATGACGTGGTAAAAAATAATTATAAAGCTCGCAAGTCCAAATTGTTAAGACTCTTCTATGGGCCAGCAATATGAGAGAATGAAGAAGAAGTGCCGGACGCGACACACTCGGTCGGCCCTGTGTCAAACACGAAATAGGAGTCTGAGTCGGATGTCGTGTGTGCCTAGTGATAGTTTAAGTCTAGTAGCTCTCTATGTGTTAGCTATATTTCTATTTCCCTAAATATCCCTGCTATGCCGGCCACACAGGGGAGCCTTTCTCGACAGTTTGGCTGAACAGTAGAGAGAGGCGATTTTTCTTCCTTCCCCAAATCCAATCCCCTCTAGATCGTGATTCAGGGTAGGGAGATCATCTGTGCATCTGTGATCTTCTCGCAGCGCACTTCTGTTGCCTTCCACTTGCATCCAGATCCCGACTTTGGTCCCCTGGTGCCCTTGTTTTTCTACTGCGCGGTTCGGGGCGACAAAGGGGTGAACTTTAGCTTCACTGCCCGCCCTTGGCTTGCGCTTGCGGTGGAGACAGGGAGCTTTTTTCTTCTTGGTGCGAGCAGATCGGGAGAAAAAGGAGGGAGGCGAGATTGTCCTGTCAGTTTGAGGACTTTCGAACTGCGTGCCCAATGTGAGGCTAACACTCCCTTTTTGCTTTGAAAATAGATATGATGAAGGCACATGACAGGGTCGAATGGAGATACCTTAAGGGAGTCATGTGTAAATTGGGTTTTTCTGATGAATGGGTATCTACTGTTATGAGATGTGTGACCAATGTGAGGTACGCGGTACGAATTAATGAAGAACTTTCAGAAGCTTTTATCCCAACGAGGGGGTTGCGACAACCTATTAGCCCTTACCTATTCTTGTTATGTGGCTGAAGGACTATCCAGTCTAATGAAAAAGAAAGAACATAGGGTCTCAAGAATGGGAGAACAGGCCCAACAATATCTCATTTGCTCTTTGCGGCTGATAGCACCTTTAAAGCATAAGATCATACCTTGGTTTCTTTGTTAGTCGAGAAACGCTAGAGACAGAACTAGTCCTCCTGATATCTTCAGCTGCCTGAAGCCCAGCAATGCCTCTGAATTCATGTTCTGCAGTCTGTCTCTTTAATTTTCTGAAAAGAGAGGGGCACTAATTTAAGCAAAAAATAAATATACCCAAGTCCAAAATATCGTTAAACAATCCAAAAGTGAAAGACAACATACCTTTCATCAAGTGTTCCCTTCTTCATTTCAGGAGGTTTTCCTTCAAGAACGTATCTGAAAACAAAATGTGATCAAATAAAATGTGATCAAACAAAACAGTGATCCATTGTACTAATTCATATCGATGGAGGAGAGTTCTTACACTGGCTTGATTCCGGCCTCTAAATATTTAGCAGTTCACTGAAGTAAGCCTAGAATATGGCTGCGTAACAAAATCAAAATAAAAAAGTAAATGTTGTTAGTAGAACTTAAGATATTAAAATGCTTAAAATATATTTTATGTACCCGGTTTGTTGATCGTTATGATTTTTGAGATCTCCATTTGCAGCCTGTGAGCATAAGATACGACAATTAGTAACTGCTTTGTAGTATCTCAAGATACATACTATATGTTCATCTTCATTTTATTTTTGTTTACGAAAATGCAAAGAGTAAAATTCACGGGCTTT
>NC_041384.1:487693516-487745086 GCF_002162155.2 Triticum dicoccoides | reverse complement strand
GGATTCTTAATCCCCTAGACTAACATATACCAGACAAATCACCCCCTGAGGCCGTTTTGGTGGGTTTGTGAGGCCAGTTTTGCCCAAGGGGCAGAGGTGGTTGAGCATTTTAATCGAATGGGCTGCCACGTCGGCAATAGTTGGGTGGTGACGGTCTAGTACACCCCCTCGCCCTGCCTC
This sequence comes from Triticum dicoccoides, assembly GCF_002162155.2. Lineage (NCBI taxonomy): Eukaryota > Viridiplantae > Streptophyta > Magnoliopsida > Poales > Poaceae > Triticum > Triticum dicoccoides. The sequence goes on along the minus strand of NC_041384.1, from coordinate 487,744,906 downwards.
GACCGCTCCGCTTCACCTTTTCATCTCCCGCTCCCCTCTCTTCTCTCTAACGACACGGCGGCGGTGATTTGGGCGACCACGGCGGTGCAGGCGACGATCGTCGGCATGTACTGAACAACTCGACCGGCGGCTACGATCAGGTCAGTGCTCCCTAATATTCCTCTGCAAATCTCGCCTTTCTATCCACATTAGGGCTGTCAGTTAGGGGTTTCAGGGGATTTGATTTGGGGGCTAGGGTTTTGTTCATGTTTTTTCACAGAGTGGTGGAAGCATATTAGATGGCGTTTTAGGGTGCCTTCTGTAGATGAAATCGATGTGCATATGCTTAGTATATGAATAGATGATGTATGGTTTTGTTCATCTGAAAAAAAGACAGTTTTTTGAGAAAAGTTCAGAAGTTCAGTTAATTCAGTTGTTTATTGTCTGAATTTTTTGTTTAGGAAATGGATCCACTAGACTATCTTTCGGTCAGATTTTCAGCAAGTGATTGGGAGTTTGAATGTGCAAATGAGTTTCAAGCAGAGCATACAGATGATATGCAGAGAGAGCAAGGGCATGGGCATGCAGGGCATGTAGAGGAGGTGCAGGCAGAGGAAAGAAATGCAGCAAGTGATCAATGCAGGACCAAATTGCCCGTGTTCAGAGCTGCAAGTTTAGTGTCTGATAGAGGAAAAGGGGTTGCAACCGAGGAGCTGCATATTTCAGGTGACTCTGACAGTGATAGTGACAGTGACTATGTTGTGCCTCCTGCTGAGAGCAATAGTTCTGCTGAAGATGAAGAAATCATTGAGTACCGAAAATATGCTAAAGAATTCAAGGAGAAAAAGAGAAAGAAAATGCTAGGGGAGGAAGAAGCAAAAGCTTGCAATGTTCCTGAGGAGTTCATTGTACCAGAAACATGTAAGCTAGATGATGATGCAAATGACACTCCATATTTTGAAAGTGATGATGATCTTTCTTATGTTGAGGCTAGTGATGGAGAGGTTAATGCAGTCAGAAGGAGAAAGACCAACCATAAGGTGTATGATGATACTTCAGAAGCACCCCAGTTTGAACTTGGCATGGCTTTTACTGACAGCAGAGAATTCAAAAATGCACTAGTTAAATATGGACTGAAGAATTTTCATCATTTGATATTTCTTAAGGATGAGAAGAAGAGAGTAAGTGCCAAGTGTAGCTGGGTTGGTTGCAAATGGAACATCTATGGGTCAATAAATAGCAAATCTGACTGGTTGATAGTTCACAGGTACAATAATGTCCACACTTGTGTGCCTAGGAGAAACAATAAGCTGGTGACTAGTACTGTGATTGCTAGGAAATACTTCAGGCAGATTAGAGACAATCCAACATGGAGGGTGGAGAAAATGCAGGAAGCTGTACTAGAAGATATGCTAGCAGATGTGACCATATCGAAATGCAAGAGGGCAAAAAAGCTTGTCATGGAAAAGTTGTACCAGAAACTGATAGATGCAGATGCTTGTGTCAATTACGATAGTTCCTCCAAAGTAATGCGTTAAATCCCACTTCTTCGTCGAATCTGGAGCCTCTTCCGAAATCAACTTCATCAAACCCTAAAGAAAGACACGAACAAGATCAAACCCTAAAGAAAGACAGGAACAAGTTAAGTACATCAGCAGATATCCAAACGGGAGGGAGAGGGGGATTCACCGTGATACCCATCTCGGCGCGGCGGCGGAGAGCGGGTGCGGACCGGCGGCGGCGGCGGAGAGCGGCGGCGGCGGAGAGCGGGTGCGGACCGGCGGCGGCGGCGGAGAGCAGGTGCGGAGTGGCGTAGGCGGCTCGGCTTCGGCCTTGATTTTTTTTTTTTTTGAGGGACGGCCCAGAGGACTCGCTCGTTTGTGTCGGAACGGCCCGGAATGAGGCCCGTTTCGGGCGGTTTGGTTCGGCATGAAATAAAAATGCTGTTTGGTTAGCCTGATTCGGAATCAAACCTGATTTTACAATTTTAGTTGGGACCCATTCTTACTTTGCCGATGAAATATAATCATCTCTGGTTTCATGATAGAAGTAGTACAAATATATAGAACTAGTGTCCGGGAATTTAAAAACCTTGTCTAGAGCTACCCCGATCTGATGGAGATACTACAAATAGAAAACAGTACAAGAAGCATGCACACGTAATTGCGTAGGTTAAGAAAGTTGGATAATCTGAGTTTAACTTGACAGAGAAGAGAATGTGTAAGCTGGACGGGACAGACTTCAGGTACAACATGTAGCCATATTCCTTTACATACATATTTGGGCAATATTACTACTTCATAGCACTAAGGTTTGATTTTCAAACAATGGATTGATTGCCTCCCGGAACGGGAATGGGATGGAGGCGATCGATCAATCACCAGTCTGCCATCAGTTTCCATTCATCTAAGCCTGAACATTGCCTCCCAGAACCAACTCCTTGAACCGAGTTATGCATCCCATTGCGCGCTCAAATTTGCCGCTCTCCAGCGCAAAGCTGAACCGGCAGTAGTCGGGTATCCCAGTCCAGGAGCTGCTGTTTATGCACAGCCCCGTGGCTCTGAGGATGGTTTCCCTGATGTTGCTCGCATCCAGCTTGCCCTCAAAGCCATCAGCTTTGAAGCGCTTCCCAATGTAGGCAGTCGGTTTCGCCAGCATCGATATGCCAGCACAACCGCTGGCAACGTCCCAGCCACAGCTCTGCAACGTCTGTTCATTGTGCAACGGTGACACAAGAGAAAATGTCAAACATAGCTTGAAAGCATAGAAACTACAGAAGAATGATCATCAGCATGTACAGAAGAATGATCATCAGCTCGTACTGCTGCTCCGCCATTAGATCAGAGAAATGCTGATCCTTCTAGTTCTTCAGGCCAAGTAGCTTTTTGAAAATGTGCTGTGCAGCCGACTCAAGCTCGGGAAACTATGAAACGCATCAACCAAGGATGGGTCATTCAAAATTACAAACTCAAAGTCATGTCCTGCTGCAATCAGCTCAAAAGACAGTTCTCCTAGCAGGACTACAGATAATGAGGGCTTTGAACATTTTAAAGAAGAAAGGCATCCTTCCAGATTCCACCGACTCCAGCCATCCATTACCACTCCAGGCCTAGAAGGAGGTATCTATCGCTACCCTAGTAGCTCCATATTCAGCGCAGACGGAGAGCAGCTCTTGAATATTACTGTCACTGTACAGAAAACCAGTAGGGTTGATCGTGGGGCCACAAATGTACACCCATGGCCGAGATACATTCTTAAGAGTGTCAGCTAGAACCTTTCGCTGTTTCGCAAAAAAGCTAGAACCTTTGGCTCAATCTTGAATCCTGAACTGAAAGTTGTAGGTATAGTCAAGGTGCTTGCATTCACAAACTTTGCTGCAGAGATGTAATGGCCATTGGTGCCCAAGGGGAAAAGCAAGGTGCCCTGTTCTTGCCTGCAACAGAGAACAAGCTTATTGAAGAGTGCAAGAGAGGCATTGACATAGATAATTTCAGAACAACCATCTACCGATAAACCATAGCTATCTTTCACCAGCTGCTGGATGCTGGAATGAACATCGGTCTCAGAATCAGTGATGTTTCACCTGACAAAACTTTCAAAGGCACAGGCATTCACTGCAGAAGGTACTGGCAGAAAGCTGTGATCTAAATCCATATGAGTGACACTGACTCATTTGAATCATGAATGAAAGTTTCAGCTGCCTTTACAGTAGACATAGCTGGATCAGAAAATCCTATCATCTGATGAGGTATCACTTCTGCCGGTGCCTCTGAAAAAGAGCAAGGGATACATAAGATAACAAGTTAAGGAAACTAATAAGGCCACCAAATATCCTTGTGCTCTGGATGCGTTATTACCTTGCTCACAATTATACAAAATCATTGAAAAACACAATAAAGCATCCTACCACACAATAGTAGGTACTACCCAACTAGTAGAAGATTTAAGAACTACCTGATTTACACTAAGGGAGTAAGGGGAATGTTCACTAACCATTACAAAGAATTAGTATGGATGGGTTATGGATGAGGCAGATTTGGACCTAAGCATGTTTACCTCCTGCTGTGGATGCCGGTCAGCAATTTGAAATGCCAGAAGCTCATGGAAAAGGCAACCATAATAGTGCTGGCTGATCAAAGACATGTGGCCTTCTAATAGCTCAATAGTTTGTGACAATGCTTTATATACAGCTGCATCTTCAGATATGGCAAAAGAAACTTCAGATCGGAATAAACCTACAACCAAAATCAGAAAGCAATTACGAGCGAAACTTATAATTTTAATTCATAGCAGTACAGTGCACCAATGGAATTAAATGCTGTGTTTAAGTTGTAGGCACCTGGTTCTTTACTAAACCACACAGTATAGCTGCATGGGAAGGTAGGGTCTTTCCAGCAAGATATTTAAATACACCATTAGAGCTTGGCAGACTAGACAACTCTAGATGCTCTGAAATATCCAGGAATAACCAGGGAGACAACATCTTTTGTTGCATTTAGTAAGTTCTCAAAAGCAGCACTTGTGATGGCCTCAAATTGAGCCATCCCAGTAACAACAACTTGAGGCTTTGGCTTCCTGATCAACTCAATCAGTAAATCTGACTGGCGTGGTGCCTCAATCACAGTAATTGTACTCTGTTCTAGCCTGAAGTTTCCAAAAAAAAAGTGAGTGTTGGCGAACAACCAGATCCATGATCATAAACAAAGATATAGAACAAAAGCAAGTTACCTCAATTGCTAAAGATGTTAACCATTGCTTGGGCAAGTGTCTGGTCAAATGTTCATCAACAATTGCGAGCGCCGGTGAGAACAATTGAAGAGCATTTTCTATTGCCACAGCACGAGAAGGGAACACAACAACATTCTAGGAACCACGAGAAAAAATAGCATCATGTGAATTATAGGTCAGAAGCATAGGCATATAATCAGTAGAGTTCGAAGATAATATTGACAAGTCTTACATCAGGAGTTAGAGGAATGTGGTGGTAGCTCTTCATAAATCGTTTAGACATCTAGCTGGTGGCTCACAGGAATTGGACTTATTCTCTTTCAAAAAACTAGCTAGGTTGCTAGGAAGGGAATTTGTTCGACAGCAACAGAGTCATCATCAAAGGATAAATCGAGGGTATTGCTGACTTCATGAAATCCATCTTTAAGAAACTCAAATATTTCTGTTGTCATATTGCAACTTTTAGAAATCAATACAGAACAGAAAGGAACCTGGTTGGGATGGCGAAGTTGACAACTATACACAGACAAAGCATGTGAAATGCGGCCACCTGATTTCATCATACATGCCCAGGCAGTGCAAGCACAGATAGGCTGATCCCCAACAAGATCCATGAAGAACTCAAAGCGATGTCTGCTATTTTTCTCAATTTCAACTAAGGCTGAAATATCTGTGTCAGCAGCCTGCAACAAGGCAATTGATTGGTAATGATGCTGAAAAAATAATGCTAACTGCAACCCTGATAGAAGATTCAATAAAACAAAAGTTCTATAAGTACATTCACTTATTTAATTGGTGTTTCAACAACAATTGTTTAAACGAGCACACAAAGCTACATGAAATACAATGCATAAATAGATTTAGTACAGATCCTTAACTCCAGATCAAGAAAATTTTGAAGAAAAAACAATTTAATTAAATGGGGCTTGATTTTAAGTTTCATGAATGCGACTGCATTTTGATTGAGTGAAGAATGTATGTAAGACACCCTTAAACTAACCTAAAGTGCACAGTAGTTACTCAATGAGTACAAAAATTTCTCATTTGAATTTTCAGTTACAATCTTTGACATTGCCTCTGGATTAGGGTTAAGAATCTGAAACAAAGACATGTAATTGAGTAGCATTTTTTTCTTTCATTTTATTTCACCAAACAAGGGGGACAATTGCCTGCACCTGTGGTATGCATCCAACAATGCGATCAAGCTCCATCTTGTTGTCTCTACAGTAAGAAAGAAGATCGGATTCATAGAATTCAACTCTATCAAGAAATGTTTTTCCAGGTGCGGCTAGTGTCGTTAGTCAGAATAATCTTCAAACCAGCCCTTTCCAGAAAAACATTTATAGAGAATCCAAAATTATATAATACAGAACATCCAAATGTTTACAAATGTTTTCCTGTAGGTGTCCATTCTTTAAGCATTCTGAATTTGCAAGGTGTCCATTGTACATACCTACCGGAAAACAACAGGTCGTATGTATCCTTTCAGTTCCAGAAATGTACAAATGTTGTCACTCTTTCACCTGTAGAGTACAAGTTTCATCTGAACTTTTAGTTAATTCCATATGTTCAGTGGATAAAAAATTACCTGTGTTATAAAAAAATTAATGTCCACCATGTTAAGAGGATAAGCATTGCTGCAAACCCATGAAAAATACTAATTCATATAGAGAACAAACCATAAAATGAATAAAGCAATATCTAACTGAGTCAAGCCGCCATCACCGATCCTCACTTGCTATTGTTAGGTAGGTGGTCCCTTTCTTATGAATATATGATGATGAGGAAAAAATGATGAAAATACATCTCCCTCCTCATTAGGATGCACCGATGTGCAAGTAATTTTGAAAATGAATGTGAAATACTAATCTGTGAGGATCATATATAGCTACAAAAAAATTTGATACAGCATATGCTATCAAAAACAATCCAAGACCTAGAAGTGAAGCACTCAAAATTGACCTTCATTAGTAAGAGCATTCTTTTCTAGATGGCTTCCACTGCAACTCAACAAGGAGCATTTGTTCTATAAGAAAACAATATGAACACGCTTGAAATTGCAAGAAAGTGACACATCAAATAAGAAGGAACAAAGTAACCAGTCGGGATTGATTTGTGTCCACATACCTTGGCAACACGAGCATGGGTTGGGAGCTCAGATTCCCTCATTGCCTAATGATTCAAAATATTCTGACAAAAGAATAAAAAAGCATTACATATTGCAATAAAATTAGGAACAATGTACAGGTTGTAGCTTATACCTACTAAATAGCAGCAGTGTTTCTTAGATGCTTGTATTGTTCTGGAAACCTGCAAACTTTCCAATATGTTCAAACTGAAATTATGAGAGTGCTGATGACCTTAGTTTTGATATTCAATCTGCTAAAGAATTTTTTGACAAGTTGGTTTTTCAACAGCCGTGTCTAAAAATGTTGGTGCTGCGTATCTTTAAATGTGCAACTTCAATAAGGATACATGCCACATGGAGAATGAAATCTATGATCAGATCTCTAAAAGCCCATATGGCAGCAAAATAGGGAGGATCATAGAAGGATAAGGGATGTACCAAAAGGGTACTCCCACGAAGATAATTTATTTCAATTAATAACTGGATGGTTCATAAATATAAATAGGAGCGGCAGAACTCGGAAGAACAGAAACTGACCGTCTATGGGATGCGGTAACTGAATCGATGTCAACTTCCTCCTTGCACAAGGTAATAATTATTGCAGCACAAATCCCTAAGTCATGACATGGTCTTGAGGAGATAGTAAGCTGATCCGAAGGGTGCTGCTACTTTCCTGGTATGAAATAGGAGCCACCCCATCAGCTCACATCTGACAAAGTAATGTAATTCAGTCTATGAAGGTAGTATGACAGATTAGATGCAGATAGTATGACAGATTTCATAAATAAAATGAAAGAGAATACACATTTGACAGCTTTCACTCAATAATTTCAGTCTATGCCGTCATTCTATTTAGCCGCCATTCTTTTCATTTTTTCGAAAAGGGGGGCATGCCCCAGCCTCTGCATCTGAATGATGCATACGGCCAATATTATTAATAAGCAAAATATCCAACATAAGTCTCCCGGTCTCGAACAAAGAAAGAAAATTTAGCCGCCCATTCTATTGAAAAGATTGTTTGCAAATTCCTGAAGAGAAACAATTTATCAAGCAAGAGAGCAGCTGCCATCTCAATTTTATTATTCTCACTTAATTCAATAATTTACTCAATTAATGGAATGGTATATGATGCCATTAGCCCATTATACTTGACCTTGCTGTACTTCAAATACTGTAGCAGTGACGGGATGTCTTGCATCAGATACCAGTAACTACGCGAAGCATGCAAGCGTCGATCGAATCATCCAACACAGGACATGTTACGACATTGCAAAGTGGAAAATAGGGAGCGTTCACCAGTACGTGGGGACGCGGAATCAGTAGATGAGCGGCCGCGGAAACAGGCTCGACATATGGGGAGTTTTGTCCTTGAAGCTGAAGAGCGTGCGCGGCGGCCGTCGCAACCCCGGCCCGTGCCGGACAGCCGCCGTAGTCGCGCGTCGCGTCGGGCCTCGAGGGGCGCGGCCGTCCACACCACGGCACGCGTCGGACCACGTCAGCACTCAGCCGCGAGGATGTCGAGGACGCCGCGATGGCCCTCGCGCCCCAGTGCGCCGCGCGCTGCAGACCAGCGTAGGAGGCAGGCCGGGTGCCGTGGCCCGCGCCCCTGAACTGCTCGTCCCAGCCCTGGCCTGCCGCCGCTGCTTCCTGACCTCACGCTAGTCACGCATGCCGGGTGCCGGTGGCCACGCACCTGCCCACCTCCGTCGCCGCTCTTGTCCCCGCGGCCACACCCCGGCCGAGGCATTGCTGCTGCCGCGATGGAGGCATGGAGCAGCCAAAGCTCGGATCTGGCCACCCGCGCAATCAGAGAGAAAGGGGTGGCGTTGGTGGACAGAAGGCCGCGGCGGCAACGCAGGTGGATGACGGCGGGGCCGCGGCACTGTAACACCCGTGGATTCGGTGTATGGACAGAAGGGCCCACCTGTAAGGTTAGGGGGAGAGAAGGCATATAAGGGCATGTACAATGGTGCTATTTTAGGAGACAAGATATGATCTCTTAGCACAATATGTCTCACCATGTTTATAGGAATAACTAGTTATTGAAGATAAGGCTAAGACATGACCCATTATAGACGTCTTTTTTTGTCATATCTAAATTAGATGCAAGACTGAAGATAAGACTATCACCTGTAACGACCCGACCCAGGATGACGGCTAAGACCCACTCTACACGTTGAATGGACCACACCTATCAGTTAACCTCTTACGCTTTCGTCCTCGCTTCACGCAAAAAAGATCGATCTAGGTTAACAAGCCTCCTAGGACCAACTATTTAGCTTGGTCTGGCTCACCTCGGGCTAGCGATGTGGGACTAAATCCCACTCCCACTCGCGTTACAGTGTTTTCAGCGCAGCTAGAGTAGCCGCACTACAGTAACCAGCTTCTGGCCCGGCCCACCTTGGCCCAACAACGGCCCACTGGGGTTGGTCTATTACAACTCACCTACCCTCGGAATTCGACGTCCCCGTCGAATTGCTAAGCCAAGCTACCTTCATCCAATCTAGCCAACTGCATCTATATCTCGATCAAAAGCTTGCTTCCTTATCTTTTTGAAGTGTTATCTTGATTTCTTGGATGAAGGTTATGGCAATGTTTGGATTCTAAACTATGTGACTATGATGATTCTTTCTTTTCTTCTTCCTACCAAAAGATCTCTACAAGCTCATAAGAACCAATTTCTTATCAAATCCATATGTTGTTGGTGCTATAACTCTATCAAGTAAAAAAGTTTCCAAATCTATCTTGCACTTATTAAGTATGAGCTTCTCTAATCTATCTTGTTCTTTATCGAGAAAACCCTATCTCTCTGTTGCTTCATCGCCATTCCTATCATCTCCTCATTTTTCCCTTTTCCGTCCTTACTTGAATCTCGGGGACGAGATTCCTTAAGGGGGGGAGAGTTGTCACGAACCAAAAATCCATAGCCACGGACAGTCCGTCCCTAGGGCACGGACAGTCCACCCGAGCTCGTCAGACCGCATCAAAAGCCACCCAGAAGCTTATCCGCTCACCCATACGTCTCACTCACTTTCTCTCACTCTCATTCTCTCCCCCATTGCCTCCCTTCTCCTCCTCTCTTCCCCATGGAGCCATGGAGGGAGCAAACTCCTCCCCCCACCAAATCCACCACCAACCTCACCGGAGATCGCCGGAGGATGTCCCCGACAAGCTTCTCCACCACCTCCTCCTCGCCGGGAACCATGGGAAAGGTCAAGCCCAAGCTTTTCCTCTTCTTCTTCCTCAAGCTCTCAAGGATGAACTCGGCCCGATCTACTTCTACGTTGCCCTACGTCAACAAGCGGCATCAAGATCATGCTCTACTCATCGTCGGTGAGCTTTCCTCACCGCTCCCTCTCTTCCTTTGCCATCAATCGAGCTCCCTAGCCCCATCTATGGAAACCTAGGGTTCCCAATCACCATTGATGGGTTCGAGCTTCTAAAACTTGTTTTCTCTCAAATCTATCACTTGGAATCACCTCTATACACTTCTAGCAACCCATAGAAACAAACTCCATCCAAAAACATGGCCGGAGTCGCCGCCGGCGAGCTCGACGGCGAGCCACGCCTCATCCGTGGACAGTCCGAGAGTCCCGGACGGACTGTCCGTAATCAAAACCAAATCATCCAGAGACGATTTTGGATTTTCGGGGTCCCGCGGACAGTCCGTACATGAGGTTCGAACAGTCCGTCAGCTCATCGCGGACAGTCCGTTAGTTGACCACGGACGGTCTGCAGTTACTATTCACAGCCCATGTATCATTTTTGTAAAATTCATATAAAATTGCATATAGCTCAGAAAAATGTGAACAAATTTTGTTGGTTTTCCAATGATGTAAAGAACCTGTTAAAAATGAGTTTTCTCACAAAATAATTAATTAATTTTCTGAATTAATTATATGAGTTTTAATCTTGTTAATTGCATAGATAATTCTCTTTTAGTCCAAAAATCATGAAACCAATTTTGTTAGATCATATTTGAGTATATTTTTTCTCATGTCATTGCACTCATTCATGGTATGTTTATTTATTTTGTATCATTGCATTTCGTGTAGAGACCGAAGCGCTGGAGCAAGAGGTCGGCGAGTCCCAACAAGACCCCATCGCCAACGATGCCTCGGTTGGCACCCAAGGCAGGCACCTAAGCATTCTTTGAACCCTAATTTGGATCAAATGTGTATATGTGTCTTGTATGTGCATAAGTCAATATTAGTGTATATGTTTGCTTAGCTCCTATCTTTATGCATTTATCCTTCCTTGATCTAGAATAACCTCCTTTAGGTGAGTATGCTTGTTAGGTGTCACGTTTATAATTGCTTATCCATGCTTAGCTTCGGTAGAAGTCGAGAAGTGGCAAGGTCACCACCCCTCGCGAGCTATAGCTATGCTTGATCTAATAATACTTGGATAGCTATGTTTGGTTTAAAATTTGAGCCATGATAATCATGATTCGAGACTTGAGCAAGTGTGCTAGGGTCATTTGAGATTGGAGCTCACTTGATTTAGACTTGATTGAGTTGATTGAGGACCTATCTTTGTAGCTAGGCTCTTGAGCACTTTTTCGTACAAACCACATGCCGATTATGGGTAGGTAAGCCAAGTAGCATAAGTCGCACCGTTCCTTGACCGAAATTCGAGAGCGGGGTGTGATGAGGTGTGATCAGGCTGCGTCCGGTGCACCTATACACTTCCGGCCGTTCGTTCATAGTGGGGGTGCGGGTATGTGAAAGGTTGGGGGCATGAATTAACACTTATCTTGTGTACAGGGATATGGTCGTTGGTCTTGCCTTTCGTGTGGGTACAGTTGTACACCCCTGTAGGGTTGTAATCTATTGCAATAGCCTCGCTCCAGGTCACGGAGCATGCTCTTGAGTTTAGAGTCTCAAAGTAGAGTTACCGTTGGGAGTTCATGGAAGACTGAGCTCATATACTTGATCACCTTACTTCATGTACTTGCTTGATGTTTGGCTTAGAGCATAGAATGCCAGGTCTTTATTTGTTTATATCACAGTAAACTTTACTAGGTGCTTTTTATGCAACTTATTTACCTATTTCCCTTCCTTGCTACTAAACCGAATGCATACTCATTGAGAGTCGGGCAAGTATATACCCATATGTTGGATAAGTCCTGCGGAGTAACTTTTGTACTCACAGTGCTGCCGTTAAGTTGTTTGCAGGTGACCCACAGCTTTTCCGTGGACGGGAGTGAAGGTCTAAGCCTGGAGGAAGACACTATCTTCATATAGTGTCAACCTTCCGTTTAGGTGATCGTGAGTGCCATGCTAAAAACCTTTCACTGTAAATACTCTGAATTTGTTGTAAATCAACTTGAATCTATTTATGCAAAGTGATGAATGGTGTTTAGATTTGTTATTGGACATTTATTATTGTGCTTAGTGAGGTGTGTTTAAATCCTGGGCATCGCTCATGACACATCTCAAGGACTACCGGGGTTATTCCTTTTTAATTGGGTTGATAAGTGGTGATGACTCGATAAATGGGATTAACTTGGTCGGTTCCTCACAGCACCTCTGGCGGTCACGGGGCGGGTCGTGACAGGCACACCTCGCTGGGGAAGATCACCGTGACAGGCACATCTCGCTGGGGAAGATCACCGCGGGCGTGTGCGGACGGCTGCCGGGGCTCACGGAAGGAGGAAGTGGTGCGTGAGGAGGGGAAAGGCGCGACATGATATCGGGAGAGCAGTGCATTGGCTGGGTACAGGCGGCGGGTAAACACAAGGTGCGGTGTCAAACACATTCCAAATGTCATCAACAGATCCCACGCCCCAGAGACCACCATGCCTACTTATCGCTCCATGACATGTGGTATGATGATCATTATATAAGTTGTGTTTGCAACGTATCAACTCCCCCAACGTATCAACTTTTCCATGTCATGATTAGTGTTCGAGATGGTACCTACCTTCAAGCACTCATCATTATATAAGTTCCCTCCGCTATCGTCATACAAACCACATCCTTTCTAGATACGTTGGACTCCGTTGCCGGGGAGTCTGCACAAAAGTCAACATACCAAGTACCCATCACAATCTCTATCTCCCGCATTACATTATTTGCCATTTGCCTCTCGTTTTCCTCTCCCTCACTTCACCATTGCCGTTTTATTCGTCATCTCTTTCCCAATCTCCTCTTCTCTTTTTCCGTTTGCTTTTTTCTCGCTTGCCTGTCGTTATGTCTAAATTTGGGGAAATTATTGCCGATATGGACAATAATAATATCATGGAGAATTCTGATGCTCCTGCTGAAGAACCCCCTACCTTGCATACAAAAAAATTCGTGTTGGTAGCGGTAATATTATTGGAAAATGAGTTATTCAAGATTTCTTTACTTGTGCCGGTGCTTTGCCTTCTATGGGCGGTTCTATTCTTCATAAAACTAGTAGTCTTGCGGACGCTATTGCCATGCTTATAGTTGAACTTGAAAGGCAATTTATGCACATGCATCCTTGCATACAACGAATCTTCTTAGAATTCTCTAATATTGAGCATTCTTCTGTTAAGCGTGCCGTCACTATCTTTTTGGCTCATGAGTTTAAATTTATAATAAAAGAGGCCAAAGAAATCTTTGCGCATTATAGGGTGGATGCTAGTCATCCTCCCATTGAAGCTATCCTATTTAATCAAGAAGACATGATGCGTTTACAATCTTTAGATCATATTGCTTATAATGAAAATCTTAGGAAAAAGGTTCCTGCCGCTGTTCTAGTTGATAAAATTTCCGAGCTTAATGATGATTTTGCTATTCAAAATAATGGACTAGGTTTTCCTTTTGAACGAAGGATTGTAGCTTTTTTCCAAAAGAATGCTCTTAATGATGAATTGGTTGTGCAATACAAAGGGCCTAGGGAGGCACCCATACCTCCCGAGATTGATCTTGGGGACTTTTGTCCCATTAAATTTAGCCCTTTTGATTATTTTTGCTTGCCTCAAAGAAAACTTACTGCTGAACGTAGAGAATATGAGAGAAGTTTTCATGATTTGCCATACCACTATTATGGCAATACCTAGATCTATCCTTGCTTTTATGTCTAGCTAGGGGCGTTAAACGATAGCGCTTGTTGGGAGGCAACCCAATTTTATTTTTGGTTTTTTGTTTTTCTTTCTGTTTAGGAATAAATGATCCATCTATCTTCTGTTTGGATGTGATTTTGTGTTTTAATTAGTGTTTGTGCCAAGTTAGACCTATAGGATCTTTTTGGATGATAGTTATTTGATCTTGCTGTAATTTCCAGAAACTTTGCGCTCAGTGCCCGAATTGTTAAAAGTCACCACAACGTGATAAAATAATTATTCCAATTGCTTATGATCAATAAAAAAATTGTCTAGGTCGCCCTATTTTGGTAGAATTTTTTGGGTTCCATAAGTTTGTGTTAGTTACATATTACTATAGACTGTTCTGTTTTTGACAGATTCTATTTTTCGTGTGTTGTTTGCTTATTTTGATGAATCTATGGCTAGTAAAATAGTTTATAATCCATAGAGAAGTTGGAATACATTAGGTTTAACACCAATATAAATAAAGAATGAGTTCATTACAGTACCTTGAAGTGGTCTTTTGTTTTCTTTCTCTAACGGAGCTCACAAGATTTCTATTGAGTTTTGTGTTGTGAAGTTTTCAAGTTTTGGGTGAAATCTTTTGATGGATTATGGAACAAGGAGTGGCAAGAGCCTAAGCTTGGGGATGCCCATGGCACCCCCAGGATAATCCAAGGACACCAAAAAGTCAAAGCTTGGGGATGCCCCGGAAGGCATCCCCTCTTTCGTCTACTTCTATCGGTAATTTTACTTGGAGCTATATTTTTATTCACCACATGATATGTGTTTTGCTTGGAGCGTCTTGTATTATTTGTGTCCTTGTTTGTTAGTGTGCCACAATCATCCTTGCTGTACACACCTTTTGAGAGAGCCATACATAAATTGGAATTTGATAGAATACTCTATGTGCTTCACTTATATCTTTTGAGCTATGTAGTTTTGCTCTATGTGCTTCACTTATATCTTTTGAGCTTTATAATTTTACTCTATGTGCTTCACTTAGATATTTTAGAGCACGGTGGTGGATTTGTTTTATAGAAACTATTGATCTCTCATGCTTCACTTAGACTATTTTGAGAGTCTTTAATAGCATGGTAATTTGCTTAAAAATGAAAATATCCTTGGTGTTCAAGATTTGCGAAACTTTTTTTGAGTGCGTTGAAGAAAAGTTTGATGCTTGATAATTGTTTTGAGATATGGAGGTGATAATATCAAAGTCATGCTAGTTGAGTAGTTGTGAATTTGATAAATGCTTGTGTTGAAGGTTGCAAGTCCCGTAGCATGCACGTATGGTAAACGATATGTAACAAATTTGAAACATGAGGTGTTATTTGATTGTCCTCCTTATGAGTGGCGGTCGGGGACGAGCGATGGTCTTTTCCTACCAATCTATCCCCCTAGGAGCATACGCATAGTACTTTGGTTTTTGATGGCTTGTAGATTTTTGCAATAAGTATATGAGTTCTTTATGACTAATGTTGAGTCCATGGATTATACGCACTCTCACCCTTCTATCATTGCTAGCCTCTTCGGTACCGTGCATTGCCCTTTCTCGCATTGAGAGTTGGTGCAAACTTCGCCGATGCATCCAAACCCCGTGATATGGTACGCTCTTTCACACGTAAACCTCCTTATATCTTCCTCAAAACATCCACCATACCTACCTATTATGGCATTTTTGTCATGGTTTTGTCACGGCAGATGTCCTCATGAAAGGACTTAGACATGGAGCCATCGCTACGGGTTAGCTTGAAGGGGTTAAAGCGGACATAGGGACACAAGAGAGTTTATACTAGTCCGGCCCCTTCGATGAAGGTAAAAGCCTACGTCTAGTTGTGATGGAATTGATGGGGTTTCGATGACTAGGGAGCAAACAAGCTTCGCCTAAGCCTCGAGTTGTTGTCTGTTTTTCTTTGAACCATCGCCGGGTCGTCCCATACATGGGTGACGCCCGTCGGTTTACAGAGTCCCGAGACCGGCTCATAGATGTGTCCGGTTCGGTCTCTACTATCCCTAACTTACAATACAAGCTATATACCGACACCGGTTGACGACTACAGGCCTTAAACCGATAATGGGCCTTGAGCCCTCATCTGCCTTCATGGGCTCTAACGTACTCAACTACTGATGAAGTTAACCCGGCCTGTCTTGGCCGGTTTACTCCCAGTAGTAATATCCCCAACATTAGGCCCCAGATTGATTTGAACAGGTTCATGTCAATCCTTAGCAACAAACTTCATCTTCAACGTCTTCTTATAGTTTGGTGAACCGTCGTGACGTCATCTTCTCTGATCATTGTAAACCAGCGTGATGTCATCTGTCATAAAGAAACTATCCATGATACCTTCTTGTTTAATAGATCTGCGACAATCGAGGCGACAACTCCGTTTCCAAACTTGCGGCCCCTTGATTTTCGCGCCTGACACATGTCCCTTGCTTTATAAATAGGACCGAGGGGTCATTTCTTTTTCCCCTTCGTGCCCTTCTGCTTCGTCTTCCTTGCGCCGCCCAGCTTCGGAGCTCTGCCGCCGCCGTCGACTTCTGCTCCAACCTTGGCCGCTGCATCACCCTGAGTGTACCAGAGCATTGCGGCGACCTTCCGTTTCTTCCTCAGCTCTCGTAAGTCTTTCACCCTTTCCACCATAGATCCGTTCTAGGGTTTCCAAGTTCTTCAGTGTTCATCATCTGCTTCTTGTTCATACGATAGATCTTAGATGAATCTGCGAATCTTTGCTCTGTGTAGTGGTAGTTTTTAACCTCTGTCCTTACTTACGCATCTCAAGACCATAGATCTCATGTATACCTTTGCTCATTGATTTGGTACTGCTCCCTTTGGACTTTGAATATTTATCTCTTTTCTAAACACGCCCCAGATCCAGAACTGTAATATAACTTTGTGAAATCTGTTTTTGCATATTTAATCATCTGCCATCTTGACTCTTCAATGTTTAGACCAGGCGGTTTAACTTTGTAAAGAATTGACAAACCGGTATATATCATTAGTCCCCTTGTTGAACTGCCAGAATCCTTTAGTAGGGCACTGCCGCTTTGTAGAACTCTGGTTTATAGATAACTGCCTCCAGTTTAGCAATATATGCGTTAGTGTACACCTTTCCAACATATTCTTGAACCGGTAATTACTGCCTTGTAGATCTTGCCATGGCCAAACAAGTGTACGAGTGCAACTGGGTCCCTTCTCGAGTGACCGAAAATCAACCCAACAACTTGGTCAAAACTGGCGCTTTAAGCAAACAAGATGCCATTCACTAGAGGGTCCCTGGCCCAGAATGTCCTCCCACGCCCAAAGACAGAGAAGTTGTTGTTTTTGCCGATCATCTAGCCCGGGGCTTCAATCCTCCCGGTTCAAAATTTTACCGGGACGTCCTAGCCAACTTCCAACTGCGTCCACAAGATACTGGTCCCAACTCCGTAACCAACATCTGCCACTTTCAAGTGCTCTGTGAGGTGTTCTTTCAGGAGGAGCCCACAGTTGAATTATTCAAGGATTGCTTCCATCTAAACCGCCGTACTGAATTTACCAACGGTCCTAATACAGAGTTAGGCGGTATGGTGATTCAGAAAAGGAAACAGGTCACTTATCCTCACGCCAAACTGCACAACCACCCCAAAGAGTGGAATCAAACATGGTTTTACTGCAAAGATACCTCTCCTTCTGAAGAAAATCCCTTGTCGGGTTACCGTCCGGAGCGGCTGAGCAATACACATCCCTTTCCACAAAGGCTGACTGCTAAAGAAAGAAGTAAATATGCTCCCCAATTATCCAAGCTTAGGGCCTTCATGGCTAATGGGTTGACAGGGGTTGACCTTGCTTGCTGCTGGATATCTTGGAGCATACTACCCTTAAGCCAGCGCCCCGGTTTGATGTGCGAGTATACCAGAGATGTAAAAGACCCTCAATGGCACATTGATATCTATCTTACAGATGACGAAGTTACTAAGGATGTGAAAAAGATTTTAAATGAACTAGAAGCTGTCTGTGCTCAAACCGGCCTACCTCCTTTCTGCGCCATTAACAAACCGCCAGCTGTAAGACTCATACCTTATGCTTTTACTGAATCTGCTTTTGTTCAAAATATCCTCTGACAATGTTAATATCTTTAAAACAGGGCGATGATCCATTTTGGAGCAAGAAGCCTCTGCAAGAGAAACCGGAGAAACCAACCTGGCCCAAAACCAGAGTTGTGAAGAAACCGGCTAACAGGAAGAAAACCACTGCGTCCTCCGATCCACCACCTGACGATGATGTGGGTAACCCGGACCTTGAGGTAGAGCTTGACTCACCTGGTTTATTTTTCACATGCCTTATTGATAATGATCATTGCCAGGACGACGCTGAAATCAGTCACGCTGATGCTGTAGAGGTAATCGCTCTTTCCTCCGATTCAAACCCTTTGCCTTCACTAAAAATCCGTCGGGCAAACCGGAAAGTTAAATTTTCTCATCCTCTTGCTTATTTGGACCCAAACTTTCTTGTGAAGACACAACAACACGAAGCTCGCCGGACAACCCAGCACATCGGGAAGGTAGTTACGTCCGCCGGTTTACCGAACAGTCCGGTTTGGAAACGCCTTTCAGAGGTCTCTAACTCTCTTGTCAATGCTTGCCCTAAAACGGGTTGTTTTCGTTAACCTCTTAATCCATCTGACTCCGATTATCAGGGCACTTCTCATTCGTCTTCCGGCAAGTCATCAGCCACCCAGCTTCCACCACTGAAAACGGTGCTTGAGTGAGCCACATTCCTTATAATACCTTTGATATATTAGTTTTAATATACGTTGTACTGATCCTTCTTATTCTTTTCAGGGCCAAACCCAGGCCAAGCAAGAAAACTCGTCTGGACAAAGCGGCAGAAGAAAATATCGCTCCTGAACCGGACAAAATACCAGATCCTGAAGAAACCATCCGTGATGATGTGCTGAACGACCCACCACCGCAAGACCATGACTTTGTTGCTGAAGAGGCACATGTTGATTCCACAAGCCCTATTGATCAGCCCACAAGCCCTGTCCGGATTGACAAAACAATGAGTCCATCGAAGCATACTGACAAACCGGCGACCCCAGTACGAACCGGCGAAGCAAAAGATGATGATGTTGTTATTACTGGCATTGGTCGTACGAAGCCAAGCAATCCTGTCGCCTTATCCAAGCATACTGCCAAAGATGAATTTGCTGCAATTGGTAAAGGCAAATGGAATGCCGATTTGGCAACCTATGCTGCTCTGAACGCCCAAGATCTCCATTCTGGCTATCTGAACCGGCTATACACCAGCCGTGATTATGAAGCCGGTCTGGTTAATATGATGAAGGACAAATATGAGGTAATTTCTATATGCTTCTCTGCTTGTATGTTACAATGTGTCAACTCCAATAGCCCCCAAGTGACGATTTAAGATATCAACTTAGACCGGGACTTTCCAATGTGAACTTCAATTCATCTGTACTTTGCTGACGTAGCCCCCAAGGGCCGATTCAACTTAATGCAGTTAAACTGGGACTTTAGATAATAAAAATTCCAGCGTCAGTAATAACTGAGCAAATAGCCATTGGCCCCCAAGTGCCAAGTTGAATACTTGCATTGAGCTTGGGACTTTATAGAAATTGTATGATGAAAAGCAAATATGCATTAGCCCCCAAGTACCAAGGGCATAACTTGTTATGTGGTTGGTACTTCAATTCCGTACCGTCATCTTCATCATATGAGTATCTGTATGCAGGTTGAGCTGAGCAAAAGAGAAAGTCAAATCGTCGATCTGCAAGAAAACCTGAAGTCCCAACAAGCCGAAACCTCGAAGGCAAAAGAGGAATTAACTAGCGCTTTAAGCGTCATGGAGAAGCTTAAGGAGGGCTACAACAAAGAGCGGGCGGATTGGGCCACCAAGAAAGCCGCTTTAACTCAACGAGCGGAGAATGTCGAAGCTGCACTCAAACCGGTGGTGGATGAATTAACCAGTGTAAAACGGCAAGTTCATGCCATGACCGCTGTTGTCTTTGGTAAGCCTTCTTGATTTCTGAAGTAACTAAGCCTTCTCATGTAACTGCCGGTTTATTAACCCTTGCAATGATACAGGAACACGCATTGGTCACTTGGGATCAGATGTGCGGAAGAAGTTGAAAGCCACCTATACATTGATAGAACAACTGTATACTGGTGCGCAACGGATCATCTTCACTGCTTCCCACGACAACCCGCCGCCCACCTTGATCTAGGACACTATTAAAAGGTTGCCTATGCTTCCTGCCCGGGTTGAAGAGCTAAAGAAATCTGCTGCTAGAACCGGCGCTATAAACGGGCAAAAGCGTGGGTGCCGGATTTTGATCCCGTTGAAGCGGCCCAAGGCTACCCCAGCTTGAAGGAAGACGGGACAGAGTTCAGTGAAGAGGATCACCGAGTGATAAACCGGGAAGTGCGCCCTCTAGCTTGTCAATTGGTTGAAGAGGCAGATTTGTCCCACTATCAAGCCCAATATGATGATCAAAACAAACGAGTGGCTGCATCAATTCCTGAAGTGGAGAACCTTATACCTCCAATCCGTAAGCATACTTACGCCCCCTGACATTGAACCGTCGTTGCTGATCAGTGATGAAGCTGTTTTTCAAGCGTTAATTGGAATCGACTGGGCAACTGTTGATTTCCAGCTAATGGGTAGGGAGGAAGAGGCTGAACCGGCGCGAGATGAACCGCAACCATCAGGTCAAGCTGGTGACCAAGCATGAACCGGAAGCTGTTTTAAATCACTGCACATTGTGTTATGCAGAAAACAATGATCTTATTTGGGCACCGTGTTGCCTTGTAATAGGCTAGCTGATACACTTGGTCTTGATATGCCTTCGTGCATATTTATCGCTACTGATGCTTCTTTTGATTTATCAATATCCAAAAGTCTTTCTGCAGCCAAAATAACTTAAAGCGCCGCCGCGGTTTATTGCCAGGCGGGTCATGATATCTATGTATGTGAAATCAAAGATAATAGCGTAGATTTAAGCATATGATCAAATATTGAGATACATAATACCTACCGTCATTGGGCATGAAGTTGGCTTGGCCAATCTTGAAGCGGAGTTTAATAAACCCATATTGTTGGAGGAGAAGCAGCTCCTGTTTATATAAGGCCGGTTTACAATGTAAACCGTTCCGGGTTATGATAAACACCGGTTTCACTCCATAATAGGATGGTAATAAAAAATTAAACCGGGCAATTAGTCTCCGGATTAAGATTTAACCATGTTCTGTAAATGTGTAATTGAGAGTTGAACCGGTTTAATAATGTCGGTTTAAAAACGCAACAAAAAAGGTCTTTAGCAAAAAAGAACAGAATTCAAGCAAAGGCAAAGATAAAACCATTTGCAAATGAGGCTTTGGGCCGACCAAGTGGCATTACCATGGTCGGACAAGACCATGCCCCCAAAAAGGCGTAGCTATGGTTCAAGTCAGCCAGGTCCCCAAATGATGCATTGGCATTACGCCGATCAAGAGGTGTAGCGATGGTTCGGGTTCGACCAAAGCCCCCAAGTGATGCTGTGGCACTAGGCCGATCAAGAGGCGTGACTATGGTCCAGATATGACCAAGTCCCCAAGTGATGCTGTGGCTTTCGCCTACCAAATGGCGTTGCTATGGTTCGGACACGAGCAAGCCCCCAAGTGATATGATATAAAGCTTTGAGAAGCTAACTCAAGGGGTAAACCGGAGGCCGCTTTAAGACAGAAACTCCGTGTAACCACAAATGATGTAAAAAGAACAAAGACCCCGCTTTAGCTGAGGTTCCGGTTTATTGCATTGATCATAATATATACATTGTCATAATATGTACATAAGTAGAGCCGACGGCTCAAGTATAGTAAGGCCGAAGATGAGCTATGTTCCACGGCCTGTTGGTCTCCTCCTATGATGTACGTGAGTCTTATGCTCTCGAATATCGATCAGGTAGTATGACCCGTTGTGCAGATTCTTGCTGACCACAAAAGGTCCCTCCCAAGGTGGGGATAACTTGTGCATATCCGTCTGATCTTGTATGAGCCGAAGTACCAAATCTCCTTCTTGAAAGGTTCTGGTTCTAACTCGGCGACTGTGATAGCGACGGAGATCTTGCTGATAAATTGCCGAACGGGCAGCCGCTATGTCACGTTCCTCGTCCAACAGGTCCAGAGCGTCTTGTCGTGCCGCCTTGTTGTCCGCTTCAACATATGCCGCTACACGAGGTGAATCATGACGGATGTCACTGGGGAGAACCGCCTCCGCTCCATAAACCATGAAGAACGGTGTGTATCCTGTCGACCTGTTGGGTGTGGTGTTGATGCTCCATAATACAGATGGTAACTCCCCAACCCAACAAACTGGCGTCCGTTGCAAAGGAACCATAAGCCGGGGCTTGATGCCTCGCAAGATCTCTTGATTAGCCCTCTTTGCTTGGCCATTGGACTGTGGGTGAGCCACTAATGAGACGTCAAGCCGGATGTGCTCACGTTGACAAAACTCCTTCATAGCACCCTTGGACAGGTTGGTACCATTATCAGTGATGATGCTGTGTGGAAAACCAAACCGGAAGATCACCTTGATGAATTGAACCGTTGTGGCTGTGTCACACTTGCTAACGGGTTCTGCCTCCACCCACTTTGTGAACTTATCAACCGCCACCAAGAGATGGGTTTTCTTGTCCTTAGACCTTTTGAAAGGCCCAACCATATCCAGCCCCCAAGTTGCAAACGACCAAGTAATTGGAATCATCCTCAGTTCTTGAGCCGGCACATGCGCATGTCGTGAGAACTTCTAACAGCCATCACATCGTCTGACCAGGTCCTCCGCATCAGCATGAGAAGTCAACCAATAAAAGCCGTGGCGAAACGCTTTAGCCACCAAAGATTTTGAACCGACATGGTGACCACAATCCCTTCATGGATTTCTCGTAAGATTTCACAGCCTTCCTCAGGAGACACACAATGTTGAAACGCCCCTGACACACTGCAGTGATACAACTCGCCATTGATAATAGTCATGGACTTGGATCGCCGGATTATCTGCCTGGCGAGAGTCTCATCCTCTGGTAACTCACCCCGGTTCATGTACGCAAGATAAGGAACCGTCCAATCCGGGATGACATGAAGAGCCGCCACCAATTGAGCCTCCAGATCAGGAATAGCCAAATCCTCTTCACCAGGGAGCTTGACAGACGGATTATGCAGAACATCCAAGAAGACTTTAGGCGGGACCGGTTTACGTTGAGAGCCCAACCGGCTCAAAGCGTCTGCCGCTTTGTTCTTCCATCGGTCCACGTGATCCACCTGATAACCTTTGAAATGACCCGCAACAATATCCACCTCACAATGATATGCTGCCATGAGCGGATCCTTGGAATCCCAAGTGCCAGACACTTGTTGAGCCACCAAGTCCGAGTCACCGAAGCACTTAACTCGGCTTAGATTCATCTCCTTAGCCATCCGGAGACCATGGAGTAAAGCTTCGTACTCAGCTGCATTGTTAGTACAAGGAAACATTAAGCGGAGAACATAACAGAACTTATCACCTTGTGGGGAAGTTAACACGACTCCAGCCCCCGAGCCTTCCAATTGCCTGGACCCATCAAAATGAATAGTACAATAAGTGTGATCTGGCTTCTCTTCAGGTGCTTGCAGTTCTGTCCAATCATTGATGAAATCCACAAGTGCTTGAGACTTGACCGCCGTCTGAGGTACATATTTCAACCCGTGAGGCCCAAGTTCTATAGCCCACTTGGCAATCCGGCCAGTTGCTTCCCTATTCTAGATTATATCTCCCAAAGGAGCAGAGCTGACCACTGTGATGGGATGACCTTGGAAGTATTGCTTAAGCTTCCGGCTTGCCATGAAGACTCCATATACCAGCTTCTGCCAATGTGGGTACCTTTGATTGGACTCAATAAGCACCTCGCTGATATAGTAAACCGGACGCTGAACCGGATATTCCTTGCCTGCCTCCTTACGCTCCACCACAATAGCTACGCTGACTGCGTGAGCATTAGCTGCCACATATAGTAGCAACGATTCCTTGTCAATCAGAGCAGCAAGAACAGGCGGATTGGCTAGCTACCGCTTTAAATCCTCAAACGCTTCATCAGCAGCAGAACTCCAGACGAATTGATCCGTCTTCTTCAGCATCTGATACAAAGGAATGGCCTTCTCACCAAGGCGGCTGATAAACCGGCTCAACGCGGCAATCCGGCCCGCTAAGCGTTGAACATCATTGATACACTTTGGTTTAGCCAGGGAGGTGATAGCTGTGATCTTCTTTGGATTAGCCTCAATCCCCCTGTTGGACACCAGAAAGCCCAATAACTTGCCTGCCGGTACACCGAAAACACACTTGGCCGGGTTGAGCATCATCTTGTATGTCCGTAGGTTGTCAAAGGTTTCCTTCAAATCATCAACCAGAGTCTCCTTCTTTCTTGACTTGACCACAATATCATCCACATAGGCATGAACATTACGGCCGATTTGCTTATGAAGGCAGTTCTGCACACACCGTTGATAAGTCGCCTGGGCACTCTTGAGCCCAAAGGGCATAGACACATAGCAGAAGGCTCCAAAGGGAGTGATGAACGCCGTCTTCTCCTGGTCCTTATCTGCCATCTTGATCTGATGATAACCAGAATATGCATCTAGAAAGCTCAAATGCTCACAACCCGCCGTAGCATCAATAATTTGATCAATATGAGGGAGGGCAAAAGGATCTGCTGGACAAGCCTTGTTGAGGTCTGTGTAATCCACACACATACGCCAGGTGCCGTTTTTCTTAAGAACCAGCACCGGATTAGCTAACCATTCAGGATGGAAAACTTCAACGATGAATCCAGCCGCTAAGAGCCTGGCCACTTCCTCTCTAATAGCTTTGCGTCTTTCTTCGTTGAACCGGCGGAGAAACTGCTTCACCAGTTTGTACTTAGGATCAACATTAAGAGTGTGCTCAGCGAGTTCCCTCGGTACACCTGGCATGTCAGAAGGCTTCCACGCAAAGATGTCCCGGTTCTCACGGATGAACTCGATGAGCGCACTTTCCTATTTCGGATCCAAGTTTGCACTGATACTGAACTGCTTGGACGAATCGCCAGGTACGAAGTCAACAAGCTTAGTCTCAGCAGCCGATTTGAACTTCAGGGCCGGATCGTGCTCCGTAGTTGGCTTTTTCAACGGAGTCATGTCTGTCGGATCAACATTATCTTTGTAGAACTTCAACTCCTTCGTGGCACAAACCGACTCAGGATAGGCCGCATCACCTTCTTCGCATTCCAAAGCGATCTTGCGGCTGCCATGAACAGTTATTGTTCCTTTGTGACCCGGCATCTTGAGCTGTAAATAGACATAGCAAGGCCGTGCCATGAACTTAGCATAAGCCGGCCGTCCAAACAGGGCATGATATAGACTTTGAATTTTCACCACTTCAAAGGTCAATATCTCTGATCTGGAGTCATAATCATCCCCAAAGGCCACCTCCAGAGCTATTTTGCCAACATGATATGCCGATTTACTAGGTACCATGCCGTGAAACATCGTATTAGACGGTTTGAGATTTTTATCTGTCAACCCCATGCGACGGAAGGTCTCATAGTAGAGGATGTTAATACCGCTCCCTCCGTCCATGAGTACCTTGGTGAACTTATAACCTCCCACCTGAGGCGCCATCACCAACGCTAGCTGACCCAGATTGTCAACCTGGGGAGGATGATCCTCTCTGCTCCACACACTTGGCTGCTCAGACCAGCGTAAGTATCGAGGCACTGCCGGTTCAACAGAGTTTACTGCCTGTTTTTAACCTTTCGGTCACGCTTGTCCAAACTAGTAGTGAAAACATGATATTGCCCACTATTTAACTACTTTGGGTGGCTCTGATAACCCGACTGTTGCTGCTGATTGTAACCACCCCGGCTGCTCTGGTTACCTTGATTGTTTTCTCCGCCCTGATTGCCATTGAATCCTGAACCGGAATTTCCTCTACCGTAACCCGGCCCATGAGATCCGGACCCTGAACCGCCACCTGATCCGTGATCATACCAGAAAGCATTAGAATTTTTAAACTCTTGCATAATGTAGCAATCCTTCCAAAGATGGTTGGCCGGCATCTCCTTCGTCCCATGCTTTGGACAGGGCTGGTTTAACAGATAAGTCAAGCGGCCCGGGTTAGGATTAGGTGCTCCACTGCGATTCGACGGTTTACCCTTTCGTCGCTGGCCCTTGTCCTGCGCGTTGGTATTAGCCACAAAGTCCATGCTGCTATCCGCTTTACGCTTGCCTCCGTTTCCATGACCTGCCGTGTTGTGTTGCTGCCCTTTGGAGTTGCTGCTCTTCTTTCCCTTCCCTGTCTTGTCATCGTCAGACTCGGGATCCTTGGTACTATCAGAGTCAGCATACTTCACTAACGCAGCCATGAGGGTCCCCATATCGTTGCAATGGCGCTTCAGCCGTCCCAATTTCAACTTTAGAGGTTCAAACCGGCAGTTGCCCTCCAAGGTTATAACTGCTATATCGGCATTGATGCGGTCTGACGAATGCAAAATCTTCGAGACCCGGCGCACCCAATGGGTCGTTGATTCTCCTTCCTCCTGGACACAGGTAGCTAAGTCCACTATCGACATAGGCTGCTTACATGTATCCTTGAAATTCTGGATGAACCGGGCTCTCAACTCGGCCCATGAACTGATAGAGTTGGCCGGTAAACTTTTTAACCAAGTACGGGTCGTCCCTTCGAGCATCATGGTGAAATACTTTGCACACGCTGCATCATCCACATCAAGCATCTCCATGGCCATCTCATAGCTCTCCACCCATGTCTCTGGAGACAAATTATCAGTGTAATTTGGCACCTTGCGCGGGCCCTTGAAATCCTTGGGCAGGCGCACATTGCGTAAAGCGGGGACAAGGCATGGTACCCCCAAAGAACTAGAGGTAACTCCTGGCTCGACTAAGGTAGTTGGACGAACCGGCGTAAGCTGACGAGCCTCATACTGCGCCGCTAACTCGGCCTCCCTGCGCGCTCGGGCCCGGTCCACCACTTCCTGAGCATCACCGACACCATCTGCCGGGTTGTTGCCGCGGGGCGCTTCATGGTTTCGTGCATTGCTTGACACGGCCGGTTCATCCATACGCATGCTGTAGCTCCGGCTTGGACGAGGGTGGAATGAATTCGGTCACGGCTGTACGAATATGCTTCCTGTTGGATCAAAGCTGTCCGAAGAAGCTCCTTAACCCGGCGCATCTCCACCGCCTGCGGAGAATCACCTTCAATTGGGATGGCCTCTAGTCGTGAAGCGGCATCCACAAGGTTGTCCATCGGATTGGAATAATGACCCAGAGGCGTTGGGACAGGCTGAGGTACGATATTGTTCTGATGAGGCGGATCCATCAAGCGTGGCTGAACTGGCGCGCCCGTTCCAGGTGCTTCCGCCCGGTTTAACACCACCGGGTTACTGGTCCCTGCTCCTAGGGTGTTGAAGAGGTCCCTAGCTTCGTACATCGGAGGCAGGCAAGACCGGTGCTTCCTCTTCAGGACTTCATGTGACGCGTTCTGATCCAGCATAAGCCGATAAGCCTGTGCGTCCAAAGCGGCCCGCTCTGCGGCCATCCTGGCATTCTCGGCTACTAGGTCGGCCTTAGCCTGAGTAATCTGATCCTTCACCTTTGCGATCTCCGCATTGTGGGCGTCCTGATTCGCTGGGTTAGCCTCCGCCATGAGTGTAGCCAACGCATCAAACAGATCAGATAGAACTTGAGCCGGCGGGTGCACAGGGCCTCTTGCCCCGGCTGCCGCCGCCGTCCATGACCCGGAGATCATCGCTGCTGCGGTCGAAGAGTGTATTGTTGCTTGTGTACCGGCCATGAATATTCAAACCCGGTTTGGCAGATCCGAGGGGTCCGGAATACTGTCACCATCGGAACAGCCCCCAATCCGGCCGTCATGTAATTGATACAACGATTCAGTTTCTCCGGTCGAGGACTCGTCGCCGGAATAAACGACGGTCTCACCACCAGATTCTGATCCATCCTCGTATCTCCCTCCATGGATGACTCCCACGAAGGCACGCTTCACGGCCGGTTTAACCTGGGCGGATCGTGCATGCTGAGCCGTCTCGACGAGGTCGGTGCAGATGTCCGGCTCAGGGCCTGGTTCACCGATCTTGCCAATGAAGACGTGTATGCCACCAAAGGGGACCCGGTACCCGTACTCAATTGAGCCAGCCTCGGGGCCCCATCCTGCATCGTCGATGTAGAGCTTGCCGCGACGACTCTTGGTCATCCGGCCCACAGTGTAACCCTTGAGTCCTTCGAAGTTGCCCTCCAAGAACTTGAAACCATCGTGCGATAGCCCCACGGTTGGCGCCAACTGTCGTGGTTTTATCACGACAGATGTCCTCATGAAAGGACTTAGTCGTGGAGCCATCGCTACGGGTTAGCTTGAAGGGGTTAAAGCGGACACAGGGACGCAAGAGAGTTTATACTAGTTCGGCCCCTTCGATGAAGGTAAAAGCGTACATCTAGTTATGATGGAATTGATGGGGTTTCGATGACTAGGGAGCAAACAAGCTTCACCTAAGCCTCGAGTTGTTGTCTGTTGTCTGTTTTTCTTTGAACCGCCGCCGGGTCGTCCCCTTATATACATGGGTGACGCCCGTCGGTTTACAGAGTCCCGAGACCGGCTCATAGATGTGTCCGGTTCGGTCTCTACTATCCCTAACTTACAATACAAGCTATATACCGACACCAGTTTACGACTACAGGCCTTAAACCGATAATGGGCCTTGAGCCCTCATCTGCCTTCATGGGCTCTAACATACTCAACTACTAATGAAGTTAACCCGGCCTGTCTTGGTCGGTTTACTCCCAGTAGTAATATCCCCAACAATTTCCATAGCCATTCCGAGATATATTGCCATGCAACTTTCCACCATACCGTTCCTCATGACACATTCATCATTGTCATATTGCTTTAGCATGATCATGTAGTTGACATAGTATTTGTGGCAAAGCCACCATTCATAAATCTTCCATACATGTCACTCTTGGTTCATTGCATATCCCGGTACACCGCCGGAGGCATTCATATAGAGTCATGCTTTGTTCTAGTATCGAGTTTTAATCATTGAGTTGTAAAAAAATAGAAGTGTGATGATCATCATTCAATAGAGTATTGTCCCCCCCCCCCAAAAAAAAGAGATAAAATGCCAAAGAAAAAAAGAAGGCCCAAACAAAAGAAAATAAATAAAAGGGGCAACACTACTATCCTTTTTTTCCACACTTGTGCTTCAAAGTAGCACCATGATCTTCATGATAGAGAGTCTCTTGTTTTGTCATTTTCATATACTAGTGGGAATCTTTCATTATAGAACTTGGCTTGTATATTCCAACAATGGGCCTCCTCAAGTGCCCTAGGTTTTCGTGAGTAAGCAAGTTGGATGCACACCCACTAGTTTCTTTTTGTTTGAGCTTTCATACATTTATAGCTCTAGTGCATCCGTTGCATGGCAATCCCTGAAGGAAATATGCCCTAGAGGCAATAATAAAGTTATTATTTATTTCCTTATATCATGATAAATGTTTATTATTCATGCTAGAATTGTATTAACCGGAAACATAATACATGTGTGAATACATAAACAAACAGAGTGTCACTAGTATGCCTCTACTTGACTAGCTCGTTAATAAAAGATGGTTATGTTTCCTAACCATGAACAAAGAGTTGTTGTTTGATTAACGAGGTCACATCATTAGTTGAATGATCTGATTGACATGACCCATTCCATTAGCTTAGCACCCGATCGTTTAGTATGTTGCTATTGCTTTCTTCATGACTTATACATGTTCCTATGACTATGAGATTATGCAACTCCTGTTTGCCGGAGGAACACTTTGTGTGCTACCAAACGTCACAACGTAAATGGGTGATTATAAAGGAGCTCTACAGGTGTTTCCAAAGGTAGATGTTGGGTTGGCGTATTTCGAGATTAGGATTTGTCACTCCGATTGTCGGAGAGGTATCTCTGGGCCCTCTCGGTAATGCACATCACATAAGCCTTGCAAGCATTGCAACTAATGAGTTAGTTGTGAGATGATGTATTATGGAACGAGTAAAGAGACCTGCCGGTAACGAGATTGAACTAGGTATTGGATACCGACGATCGAATCTCGGGCAAGTAACATACCGATGACAAAGGGAACAACGTATGTTGTTATGCGGTCTGACCGATAAAGATCTTCATAGAATATGTAGGAGCCAATATGGGCATCCAGGTCCCACTATTGGTTATTGATCGGAGATTTGTCCCAGTCATGTCTGCATTGTTCTCGAACCGTAGGGTCCGCACGCTTAACGTTACGATGATAGTTATTATGAGTTTATGCATTTTGATGTACCGAAGTTAGTTCAGAGTCCCGGATGTGATCACGGACATGACGAGGAGTCTCGAAATGGTCGAGACATAAAGATTGATATATTGGACGGCTATATTCGGACACCGGAAGTGTTCTGGGTGATTTCGGAGAAAACCAGATAGCCGGAGGGTTACCAGAACCCTACCGGGAGAAGTAATGGGCCATATGGGCCTTAGTGGGGAGAGAGAGGGGCTGCCAGAGGTGGGCCGCGCGCCACCTCCTCCCTGGTCCGAATTGGACTAGGGGAGGGGGGCCACGCCCCCCCTTTCCTTCTCCCTCTCCACCTCTTTCCCCCTCCTAGTAGGAGTCCTACTCCTACTAGGAGGAGGACTCCTCCTGGCGTGCCAAACAAGGGCCGGACGGCCTCCCCCTTGCTCCTTTATATACGAGGGCAGGGGGGCACCCTAGGACACACAAGTTGATCCACGTGATCGTTCCTTAGACGTGTGCGGTGCCCCTGCCACCATATTCCACCTCGGTCATACCGTTGGAGTGCTTAGGCGAAGCCCTGCGTCGGTAGAACATCATCATCGTCACCACGTCGTTGTGCTGACGGAACTCATCCCCGAAGCTTTGCTGGATCGGAGCCCGGGGAGCGTCATCGAGCTGTACGTGTGCTAAGAACTCGGAGGTGCCAGAGTAACGGTGCTTGGATCGGTCGGATCGGGAAGACGTACGACTACTTCCTCTATGTTGCGTCAACGCTTCCGCAGTCGGTCTGTGTGGGTACGTAGACAACACTCTCCCCTCTTGTTGTGATGCATCACCATGATCTTGCGTGTGTGTAGGAATTTTTTTGAAATTACTACGAAACCCAATAATCCCTACTCCTTGCATTGACATCAATCGATGGGCATCTCCATAGCCTATTGATTAGCCTCGTTGATGTGAGATCTTCTCCCTTTTTGTCTTCTCCAGATAACCCCCATCATTATATTCTATTCCACCCATAGTGCTATATCCATGGCTCACGCTCATGTATTGCGTGAAGGTTTATAAGTTTGAGATTATTAAAGTATGAAACAATTGCTTGGCTTGTCATCGGGGTTGTGCATGATGAGAGCATTCTTGTGTGACGAAAATGGAGCATGACTAAACTATATTATTTTGTAGGGATGAACTTTCTTTGGCCATGTTATTTCGAGAAGACATAATTGCTTAGTTAGTATGCTTGAAGTATTATTATTTTTTATGTCAATATGAACTTTTGTCTTGAATCTTTCAAATCTGAATATTCATACCACAATTAAGAAGATTTGCATTGAAATAATGCCAAGTAGCACTCCGCATCAAAAATTCTCTTTTTATCATTTACCTATTCGAGGACGAGCATGAATTAAGCTTGGGGATGCCTGATACGTCTCCAACGTATCTATAATTTTTTATTGCTCCATGCTATATTATCTACTGTTTGGACTATATTGGGATTTATTTTCCACTTTTATATTATTTTTGGGACTAACCTATTAACCGGAGGTCCAGCCCAGAATTGCTGTTTTTTTTGCCTATTTCAGTATTTCAGAGAAACAGTATTCAGGACTCCTCCTGGCATGCCAAACAAGGGCCAGCCGGCCTCCCCCTTGCTCCTTTATATACGGGGGCAGGGGGCACCCTAGGACACACAAGTTGATCCACGTGATCGTTCCTTAGCCGTGTGCGGTGCCCCCTGCCACTATATTCCACCTCGGTCATACCGTTGGAGTGCTTAGGCGAAGCCCTGCGTCGGTAGAACATCATCATCGTCACCACGCCGTTGTGCTGACGGAACTCATCCCCGAAGCTTTGCTGGATCGGAGCCCGGGGAGCGTCATCGAGCTGTATGTGTGCTAAGAACTCGGAGGTGTCGGAGTAACGGTGCTTGGATCGGTCGGATCGGGAAGACGTACGACTACTTCCTCTACGTTGCGTCAACGCTTCCGCAGTCGGTCTGCGTGGGTACGTAGACAACACTCTCCCCTCTCGTTGTGATGCATCACCATGATCTTGCGTGTGCGTAGGATTTTTTTTGAAATTACTACGAAACCCAACAGTGGTATCAGAGCCTAGGTTTTATGGTTTGATGTTATTTGCACGAGTAGAACACAAGTGAGTTGTGGGCGATATAAGTCATACTGCCTACCAGCATGTCATACTTTGGTTCAGCGGTATTGTTGGAGACGACCCGGACCGACATTACGCGTACGCTTACGCGAGACCGGTTCTCTCGACGTGCTTTGCACATAGGTGGCTTGCGGGCAACAGTCTCTCCAACTTTAGTTGAACTGAGTGTGGCTACTTGCGAAGGTTAAAACGGAGTCAAATTGACAAACTATCGTTGTGGTTTTGATGCGTAGGTGAGATTGGTTCTTGCTTAAGCCCGTAGCAGCCACGTAAAACTTGCAACAACAAAGTAGAGGACGTCTAACTTGTTTTTGCAGGGCATGTTGTGATGTGATATGGTCAAGACATGATGCTAAATTTTATTGTATGAGATGATCATGTTTTGTAACCGAGTTATCGGCAACTGGCAGGAGCCATATGGTTGTCGCTTTATTGTATGCAATGCAATCGCGATGTAATGCTTTACTTTATCACTAAGTGGTAGCGATAGTCGTAGAAGCATAAGATTGGCGAGATGACAACGATGCTACGATGGAGATCAAGGTGTCGCGCCGGTGACGATGGTGATCATGACGGTGCTTCGGAGATGGAGATCACAGGCACAAGATGGTGATGGCCATATCATATCACTTAAATTGATTGCATGTGATGTTTATCTTTTATGCATCTTATCTTGCTTTGATTGACGGTAGCATTATAAGATGATCTCTCACTAAAATTATCAAGAAGTGTTCTCCCTGAGTATGCACCGTTGCCAAAGTTCGTCGTGCCCAGACACCACGTGATGATCGGGTGTGATAAGCTCTACATCCATCTACAACGGGTGCAAGCCAGTTTTGCACACGCAGAATACTCAGGTTATACTTGACGAGCCTAGCATATGCAGATATGGCCTCGGAACACGGAGACCGAAAGGTCGAGCGTGAATCATATAGTAGATATGATCAACATAATGATGTTCACCACTGAAAACTACTCCATCTCACGTGATGATCGGTTATGGTTTAGTTGATTTGGATCACGTGATCACTTAGAGGATTAGAGGGATGTCTATCTAAGTGGGAGTTCTTTAAATTTGATTAATTGAACTTAAATTTATCATGAACTTAGTACCTGATAGTATCTTGCTTGTTTATGTTTGATTGTAGATAGATGGCTCGTGCTATTGTTCCGTTGAATTTTAATGCGTTCCTTGAGAAAACAAAGTTGAAAGATGATGGTAGCAATTACACGGACTGGGTCCGTAACTTGAGGATTATCCTCATTGCTGCACAGAAGAATTATGTCCTGGAAGCACCGCTGGGTGCCAGGCCTGCTGCTGGAGCAACACCAGATGTTATGAACGTCTGGCAGAGCAAAGCTGTTGACTACTCGATAGTTCAGTGTGCCATGCTTTACGGCTTAGAATCGGGACTTCAACGACGTTTTGAACGTCATGGAGCATATGAGATGTTCCAGGAGTTGAAGTTAATATTTCAAGCAAATGCCCGGATTGAGAGATATGAAGTCTCCAATAAGTTCTATAGCTGCAAGATGGAGGAGAACAGTTCTGTTAGTGAGCATATACTCAAAATGTCTGGGTATAATAATCACTTGATTCAATTGGGAGTTAATCTTCCAGACGATTGCGTCATTGACAGAATTCTCCAATCACTGCCACCAAGCTACAAGAGCTTCGTGATGAACTATAATATGCAAGCGATGAATAAGACTATTCCCGAGCTCTTCGCAATGTTGAAAGCTGCGGAGGTAGAAATCAAGAAGGAGCATCAAGTGTTGATGGTCAACAAGACCACTAGTTTCAAGAAAAAGGGCAAAGGGAAGAAGGGGAACTTCAAGAAGAACGGCAAGCAAGTTGCTGCTCAGGAGAAGAAACCCAAGTCTGGACCTAAGCCTGAAACCGAGTGCTTCTACTGCAAGCAGACTAGTCACTGGAAGCGGAACTGCCCCAAGTATTTGGCGGATAAGAAGGATGGCAAGGTGAACAAAGGTATATGTGATATACATGTTATTGATGTGTACCTTACTAGAGCTCGCAGTAGCACCTGGGTATTTGATACTGGTTCTGTTGCTAACATTTGCAACTCGAAATAGGGACTACGAATTAAGCGAACACTGGCAAAGGACGAGGTGACGATGCGCGTGGGAAACGGTTCCAAAGTCGATGCGATCGCGGTCGGCACGCTACCTCTACATCTACCTTCGGGATTGATATTAGACCTAAATAATTGTTATTTGGTGCCAGCGTTAAGCATGAACATTATATCTGGATCTTGTTTAATGCGAGACGGTTATTCATTTAAATCAGAGAATAATGGTTGTTCTATTTATATGAGTAATATCTTTTATGGTCATGCACCTTTGAGGAGTGGTCTATTTTTGATGAATCTCGATAGTAGTAACACACATATTCATAATGTTGAAGCCAAAAGATGCAGAGTTGATAATGATAGTGCAACTTATTTGTGGCACTGCCGTTTAGGTCATATCGGTATAAAGCGCATGAAGAAACTCCATACTGATGGACTTTTGGAACCACTTGATTATGAATCACTTGGTACTTGTGAACCGTGCCTCATGGGCAAGATGACTAAAACATCATTCTCTGGTACTATGGAGAGAGCAACAGATTTGTTGGAAATCATACATACCGATGTATGTGGTCCGATGAATATTGAGGCTCGTGGCGGATATCGTTATTTTCTCACCTTCACAGATGACTTAAGCAGATATGGGTATATCTACTTAATGAAACACAAGTCTGAAACATTTGAAAAGTTCAAAGAATTTCAGTGTGAAGTTGAAAATCATCGTAACAAGAAAATAAAGTTTCTACGATCTGATCATGGAGGAGAATATTTGAGTTACGAGTTTGGTGTACATTTGAAACAATGCGGAATAGTTTTGTAGCTCACGCCACCTGGAACACCATAGCGTAATGGTGTGTCCGAACGTCGTAATTGTACTTTACTAGATATGGTGCGATCTATGATGTCTCTTACTGATTTACCGCTATCGCTTTGGGGTTATGCTTTAGAGACGGCCGCATTCACGTTAAATAGGGCACCATCAAAATCCGTTGAGACGACGCCTTATGAACTATGGTTTGGCAAGAAACCAAAGTTGTCGTTTCTTAAAGTTTGGGGTGCGATGCTTATGTGAAAAAGCTTCAACCTGATAAGCTCGAACCCAAATCGGAGAAATGTGTCTTCATAGGATACCCAAAGGAGACTGTTGGGTACACCTTCGATCACAGATCCGAAGGCAAGACATTTGTTGCTAAGAATGGATCCTTTCTAGAGAAGGAATTTCTCTCGAAAGAAGTGAGTGGGAGGAAAGTAGAACTTGACGAGGTAACTGTACCTACTCCCTTATTGGAAAGTAGTACATCGCAGAAACCTGTTTCTGCGACACCTACACCAATTAGTGAGGAAGCTAATGATGATGATCATGAAACTTCAGGACAAGATACTACTGAACCTCGTAGATCAACCAGAGCGAGATCCGCCCCAGAGTGGTACGGTAATACTGTTCTGGAAATCATGCTGCTAGATCATGATGAACCTACGAACTATGAAGAAGCGATGGTGAGCCCAGATTCCGCAAAATGGCTTGAAGCCATGAAATCTGAGATGGGATCCATGTATGAGAACAAAGTGTGGACTTTGGTTGACTTGCTCGATGATCGGCAAGCAATTGAGAATAAATGGATCTTCAAGAAGAAGACTGACGCTGATGGTAATGTTACTATCTACAAAGCTCGACTTGTCGCAAAAGGTTTTCGACAAGTTCAAGGGGTTGACTACGATGAGACCTTCTCACCCGTAGCGATGCTTAAGTCTGCCCGAATCATGTTAGCAATTGTCGCATTTTATAATTATGAAATTTGGCAGATGGATGTCAAAACTGCATTCCTGAATGGATTTTTGGAAGAAGAGTTGTATATGATGCAACCGGATGGTTTTGTCGATCCAAAGGGAGCTAACAAAGTGTGCAAGCTCCAGCGATCCATTTATGGACTGGTGCAAGCCTCTCGGAGTTGGAATAAACGCTTTGATAGTGTGATCAAAGCATTTGGTTTTATACAGACTGTCGGAGAAGCCTGTATTTACAAGAAAGTGAGTGGGAGCTCTGTAGCATTTCTGATATTATATGTGGATGACATATTACTGATTGGAAATGATGTAGAATTTCTGGATAGCATAAAGGGATACTTGAATAAGAGTTTTTCAATGAAAGACCTCGGTGAAGCTGCTTACATATTAGGCATAAAGATCTATAGAGAAATATCAAGACGCTTAATTGGACTTTCACAAAGCACATACCTTGACAAGATTTTGAAGAAGTTCAAAATGGATCAAGCAAAGAAAGGGTTCTTGCCTGTGTTACAAGGTGTGAAGTTGAGCCAGACTCAATGTCCGACCACTACAGAAGATAGAGAGAAGATGAAAGATGTTCCCTATGCTTCAGCCATATGCTCTATCATGTATGCAATGCTGTGTACCAGACCTGATGTGTGCCTTGCTATAAGTCTAGCATGGAGGTACCAAAGTAATCCAGGAGTGGATCACTGGACAGCTGTCAAGAACATCCTGAAATACCTGAAAAGGACTAAGGATATGTTTCTCGTATATGGAGGTGACAAAGAGCTCATTGTAAATGGTTACGTTGATGCAAGCTTTGACACTGATCCGGACGATTCTAAATCGCAAACCGGATACGTGTTTACATTAAACGGTGGAGCTGTCAGTTGGTGCAGTTCTAAACAAAGCGTCGTAGCGGGATATACATGTGAAGCGGAGTACATAGCTGCTTCGGAAGCAGCAAATGAAGGAGTCTGGATGAAGGAGTTCATATCCGATCTAGGTGTCATACCTAGTGCATCGGGTCCAATGAAAATCTTTTGTGACAATACTGGTGCAATTGCCTTGGCAATGGATTCCAGATTTCACAAGAGAACCAAGCACATCAAGAGACGCTTCAATTCCATCCAGGATCTAGTCCAGGTGGGAGACATAGAGATTTGCAAGATACATATGGATCTGAATGTTGCAGACCCATTGACTAAGCCTCTTCCACGAGCAAAACATGATCAGCACCAAGGCTCCATGGGTGTTAGAATCATTACTGTGTAATCTAGATTACTGACTCTAGTGCAAGTGGGAGACTGAAGGAAATATGCCCTAGAGGCAATAATAAAGTTATTATTTATTTCCTTATATCATGATAAATGTTTATTATTCATGCTAGAATTGTATTAACCGGAAACATAATACATGTGTGAATACATAAACAAACAGAGTGTCACTTGTATGCCTCTACTTGACTAGCTCGTTAATAAAAGATGGTTATGTTTCCTAACCATGAACAAAGAGTTGTTATTTGATTAACGAGGTCACATCATTAGTTGAATGATCTGATTGACATGACCCATTCCATTAGCTTAGCACCCGATCGTTTAGTATGTTGCTATTGCTTTCTTCATGACTTATACATGTTCCTATGACTATGAGATTATGCAACTCCTGTTTGCCGGAGGAACACTTTGTGTGCTACCAAACGTCACAACGTAAATGGGTGATTATAAAGGAGCTCTACAGGTGTTTCCAAAGGTAGATGTTGGGTTGGCGTATTTCGAGATTAGGATTTGTCACTCCGATTGTCGGAGAGGTATCTCTGGGCCCTCTCGGTAATGCACATCACATAAGCCTTGCAAGCATTGCAACTAATGAGTTAGTTGTGAGATGATGTATTACGGAATGATTAAAGAGACTTGCCGGTAACGAGATTGAACTAGGTATTGGATACCGACGATCGAATCTCGGGCAAGTAACATACCGATGACAAAGGGAACAATGTATGTTGTTATGCGGTCTGACCGATAAAGATCTTCATAGAATATGTAGGAGCCAATATGGGCATCCAGGTCCCACTATTGGTTATTGACCGGAGATTTGTCTCAGTCATGTCTGCATTGTTCTCGAACCGTAGGGTCCGCACGCTTAACGTTACGATGACAATTATTATGAGTTTATGCATTTTGATGTACCGAAGTTAGTTCAGAGTCCCGTATGTGATCAAGGACATGACGAGGAGTCTCGAAATGGTTGAGACATAAAGATTGATATATTGGACGGCTATATTCGGACACCGGAAGTGTTCCGGGTGATTTCGGAGAAAACCGGAGAGCCGGAGGGTTACCGGAACCCTACCGGGAGAAGTAATGGGCCATATGGGCCTTAGTGGGGAGAGAGAGGGGCTGCCAGAGGTGGGCCGCACGCCACCTCCTCCCTGGTCCGAATTGGACTAGGGGAGGGGGGCCACGCCCCCCCTTTCCTTCTCCCTCTCCACCTCTTTCCCCCTCCTAGTAGGAGTCCTACTCCTACTAGGAGGAGGACTCCTCCTGGCGCGCCAAACAAGGGTCGGACGGCCTCCCCCTTGCTCCTTTATATACGAGGGCAGGGGGGCACCCTAGGACACACAAGTTGATCCACGTGATCGTTCCTTAGACGTGTGCGGTGCCCCTGCCACCATATTCCACCTCGGTCATACCGTTGGAGTGCTTAGGCGAAGCCCTGCGTCGGTAGAACATCATCATCGTCACCACGCCGTTGTGCTGACGGAACTCATCCCCGAAGCTTTGCTGGATCGGAGCCCGGGGAGCGTCATCGAGCTGTACGTGTGCTAAGAACTCGGAGGTGCCAGAGTAACGGTGCTTGGATCGGTCGGATCGGGAAGACGTACGACTACTTCCTCTATGTTGCGTCAACGCTTCCGCAGTCGGTCTGTGTGGGTACGTAGACAACACTCTCCCCTCTTGTTGTGATGCATCACCATGATCTTGCGTGTGCGTAGGAATTTTTTTGAAATTACTACGAAACCCAATAATCCCTACTCCTTGCATTGACATCAATCGATGGGCATCTCCATAGCCTATTGATTAGCCTCGTTGATGTGAGATCTTCTCCCTTTTTGTCTTCTCCAGATAACCCCCATCATTATATTCTATTCCACCCATAGTGCTATATCCATGGCTCACGCTCATGTATTGCGTGAAGGTTTATAAGTTTGAGATTATTAAAGTATGAAACAATTGCTTGGCTTGTCATCGGGGTTGTGCATGATGAGAGCATTCTTGTGTGACGAAAATGGAGCATGACTAAACTATATTATTTTGTAGGGATGAACTTTCTTTGGCCATGTTATTTCGAGAAGACATAATTGCTTAGTTAGTATGCTTGAAGTATTATTATTTTTATGTCAATATGAACTTTTGTCTTGAATCTTTCAAATCTGAATATTCATACCACAATTAAGAAGATTTGCATTGAAATAATGCCAAGTAGCACTCCGCATCAAAAATTATCTTTTTATCATTTACCTACTCGAGGACGAGCATGAATTAAGCTTGGGGATGCCTGATACGTCTCCAACGTATCTATAATTTTTATTGCTCCATGCTATATTATCTACTGTTTGGACTATATTGGGCTTTATTTTCCACTTTTATATTATTTTTGGGACTAACCTATTAACCGGAGGTCCAGCCCAGAATTGCTGTTTTTTTGCCTATTTCAGTATTTCTGAGAAACAGAATATCAAACGGAGTCCAAACGGAATAAAATCTTCGGGAACGTGATTTTCTCACCGAACGTGATCTAGTAGACTTGGACCCTACTCCAAGGAGTCAAAGAGGCGGTCACGAGGGTGGGGGCGCGTCCCCTGCCTCGTGGGCCCCTCGGTGCTCCACCGACGTACTCCTTCGTCCTATATATACCTACGTACCCCCAAACGATCAGAACAGGAGCCAAAAACTTAATTCCACCGCCGCAACTTTTTGTATCCACGAGATCCCATCTTGGGGCATGTTCCGGAGCTCCGCCGGAGAGGGCGTCATCACGGAGGGCTTCTACATCATCCTAGCCCCTCCGATGAAGTGTGAGTAGTTTACCTCGGACCTTCGGGTCCATAGTTATTAGCTAGATGGCTTCTTCTCTCTTTTTGGATCTCAATACAATGTTCTCCCCCTCTCTTGTGGAGATATATTCGATGTAATCTTCTTTTTGCGGTGTGTTTGTTGAGACCGATGAATTGTGGGTTTATGATCAAGTTTATCTATGAACAATATTTGAATCTTCTCTGAATTCTTTTATGTATGATTGGTTATCTTTCGCCCCACACCCAATCCGCTCCGCCGCTCTCCCTCCCGCACCCGTCCAGATCCTTAGGCCCTGTTTAGTTCCCAAATTTTTTTCCAGCTACCCGTCACATGAAATCTTCGGACACTTATTAGGAATATTAAATATGGATTAATAACAAAACCCATTCCATAACCCCTACCTAATTT
Organism: Triticum dicoccoides; assembly: GCF_002162155.2. Taxonomy (NCBI): domain Eukaryota; kingdom Viridiplantae; phylum Streptophyta; class Magnoliopsida; order Poales; family Poaceae; genus Triticum; species Triticum dicoccoides. Next base: position 487,704,154 of record NC_041384.1, on the reverse strand, counting down.
TTCGAGACGAATCTAACGAGCCTAATTATGTCATGATTAGACAATGTTCTGCTACAGTAAACAATCTTTAATGACGGATTAATTAGGCTTAATGGATTCGTCTTGCGATTTCCCTTTAATTCGTGTAATTAGTTTTATAATCTCTACTCCTAATGTCTCAGTTAGTAGTCTCCGCTGGTCAATTTTTGTCCCACCAGAGACGGGTTTTTTTCATCCTCGATCCCACCTCCCACATCCCATCGATCCCCCCTGAACCCTCGAAAACCACGTTCACAGCGCCCTCCTGATGTGTCCAGATAGTTCCCTCGCACGAGCTACGCCAGAAAAACGGATGGAAAAAAATCTACGAAATTAAACCAGCGAAAAAAGTTCCAGGGTGAGCGAGCGAGGCGTCCAGAGAGCCCTCGAGCGAGAACCCTGCCAGAGGACATTCCTTCCCCACCGCCATCGCTCCGTACAGAGCAGCCCTCAGATCCCTATCTCCATTCGCTGCCGCCGCCATCGATCCCTTCGCCGCCGATCCCGCCTCCACCGATCCCCTTGCCACCACGCTCGCGATCCAGAGTATTCCGTTTCCCCTCTGGCCCTTCCGCGTGTCTCCCCTATCTCCATACCATGGCCGCGTATTTGTCGCCTCCTCCTTCCCTCGTCCATGGTGACGGCGCCCGCATCACACATAGACCCTCCCCCATCCTGTATGTTGGTCGTTGATGGGGTGAGAGGCGCGACCACGGTTGTAGGATCAAAAGTATGTCTAGAGGGGGGGGGGTAATTAGACTACTTGACCAAATAAAAATCTAGCCTTTTTCCAATTTTAGTTCTTGGCAGATTTTAGCAACTTAGAACAAGTCAAGCAATCTTAATACAATTCAAGCAAGCATGCAAAGAGTATATGAGCAGCGGAAAGTAAAGCATGCAACTTGCAAGAATGTAAAGGGAAGGGTTTGGAGGATTCAAACGCAATTGGAGACACGAATGTTTTTGGCATGGTTCCGATAGGTGGTGCTATCGTACATCCACGTTGATGGAGACTTCAACCCACGAAGGGTAACGGTTGCGCGAGTCGACGGAGGGCTCCACCCACGAAGGGTCCACGAAGAAGAAACCTTGTCTATCCCACCATGGCCGTCGCCCACGAAGGACTTGCCTCACTAGCGGTAGATCTTCACGAAGTAGGTGATCTCCTTGCCCTTACAAACTCCTTGGTTCAACTCCACAATCTTGTCGGAGGCTCCCAAGTGACACCTAGCCAATCTAGGAGACACCACTCTCCAAGAAGTAACAAATGGTGTGTTGATGATGAACTCCTTGCTCTTGTGCTTCAAATGATAGTCTCCCCAACACTCAACTCTCTCTCACAGGATTTGGATTGGGTGGAAAGAAGATTTGAGTGGAAAGCAGCTTGGGGAAGGCTAGAGATCAAGATTCATATGGTAGGAATGGAATATCTTGGCCTCAACACAAGTGTAGGTGGTTCTGTCTCAGAAAATGTAAGTTGGAAGTGTAGGTTCTTTCTGATGGCTCTCTCCACGAATGAAGAGGAGGTGGAGGGGTATATATAGCCTCCACACAAAAACTAACTGTTACACACAATTTGCCAAACTTGGTGGGACCAAATTGATACACTCGGTCGGACTAATTAAGCAAACCTAGTGACCGTTAGGATTTTCGGTGGGACCGACATGCAACTCAGTAAGACCGGTATGGTTAGGGTTAGGGCATAACGTAATCTCGGTGTGACCGATTACACAAACTCGGTGAGACTGATTTTGGTAATAAGCAAACCAGAGAGTTGGTCAGGTAAACTCGGTGGGACCGATTTGCTCTTTTCGGTAAGACCGAAATGTTACAAAAGGGAAACAAAGAGTTTACATTGCAATCTCGGTGGGACCGATCGCTCATCTCGGTAGGACCGAAACGTTACGAAGGGAAATAGAGAGATTACAACCCCATCTCAGTGAGACTGAGATCCCTATCGGTGAGACCGATTTGCCTAGGGTTTGTGGCAGTGGCTATGACATTTGAACTCGGTGGCGCCGGATAGAAAGAATCGGTGGGGCCGAGTTTGACTTTGGGTTTAGGTCATATGTGGATATGAGAAAGTAGTTGAGGGCTATGGAGCATATCACTAAGCATTTTGAGCAAGAGCCTCATTAAGCAACACCTCATCCCTCCTTGATAGAATTGGCTTTTCCTATAGACTCAATGTGATCTTGGATCACTAAAATAGAAAATGTAGAGCCTTGAACTTTGAGCTTGAGCCAATCCTTTTATCCTTAGTATTTTAGGGGTCCACTTTTCTAATCCATGCCATGCCAATCATTAAGCTTTCTTGAAATATTAGTCTTGTAATAGTATTAGCTCAATGAGCTATATGTTGTTAGGAATTACCAAAACCACCTAGGGATAGTTGCACTTTCAATCTCCCCCTTTTTGGTAATTGATGACAACATATAGATCAAAGCTTCGACAAATCATAATAAGAGTGAAAAACATTGTCGCTTTGAGAAGTATGTGAAAAGCAAGAGCTCCACCTAAATTTGTGCATAGTTTAAGATTTGCTTTGGACCGCAAATGCACAAAGAGTTAGGATCATGGGTTACTCTTCCATGTCACATACATCTTGGTGGAGCGCTCAAAATGATAATAATTAAAATACATGCACTCATCACCAAGCAAAGTGAGTAATCATATGGAATAAAAACGGATAATGTCATCCAACAAGCATTAAAGTAGCATATGATCAAATACATGATCATCCAAGTCACACACGCATAAAGTATCTCAAACAAGCGAATAACAAAGTTCAACCACCAAAAAGAAATGCAAGAGAGAACAAAAGCAACACTCTCTCTCGAAGCCTATGATCTCTACATTTTCTCCCCCTTTGGCAACAAGTTACCAAAAAGTTCATAAAAAATGCATAGTGCTAGATCGACACTCAGGCTTGGTATTCAGGTGGTGGTGTCCGGAGAACTCCAAGGACGAAGGCTTCAGTCGATGCAGATGGTGCTGGAGGAGTTGATGCTGGAGCTGGTGGCACTGAAGTTGTAGCTGGTGCAGATGAAGTTGCTCTGGTGTCTGTGACAGGCATAGCAGCAAACCTCTGACCTCTGGGCACTCTAGCAAAAGCATCAGTGGTTGTCTTGCCCTTCTTCTCCTGCACTTCCTCCTGAAGTTGCTCAACAACAGACTGTATCTCAGTGACCTTCACATCTAAATCATAGAACTTCTGCTCCATGATCCTCTCCAAGCTCTCCTGGTTTTGAGTCAGGGTGGCCAGTCCCTTCTCAATCCTCAGAGTGGATGCAATCAAGTAGCCCATCTGATCTTGCTTGCTCTTCATAAGATACTGAGATGCCTCATCCATGGTAGGCATCTTTGCAGCCTTTTCAGTCTTTGCCTTCTCCCTCTTTGCTTGTTCTTGCACAGAAGATGGTTCATTCTCATCCATCATTATGGTGTTATCCTCAAAGTCTGGGTAAATGGGCAGGTGCTCCTTGTCCAAAAGATATGTGCTAGTGCCCATCTTGGAGTTAATCAGCTCCTGAATCTATGGGGCATACCCACAACTCCTCTTCTGATCTACTGTTGTCCTCTTTATAGTTTCCGCAATGAGGCTCATGACCTTGAATCTCTATGGTACATCAAAATGTGCAGCAAGTTGATGGAGTGACCTCTGATCATCCTGTGATCACCTGACTTGGGCAAAAGAGTATGCCTGAGGATCCAGCTGATTGTGGGCAGGCCAGACAGCAAATGTTTCACTGATCCAAACTGGTGAGTTTCAAGATCTTCATCAGGAATTTCCTTGTACATGCTGGCCATGGAGTTGTGATCCTTCTTATTCTTGGCATAGACATCCAAGTCATCTTCTCTTTCCTCAGGAGCATTGATCAATTGAGCCCATTCTGCAACTGTTGAATGATATCTAGTGCCTTTAGACATCCAGGCAATCCTTCCATCTGGGTAGAAGTGAGATGTGGAGTAGAACTGCATGATAAGCTCATCGTTCCACTTTGTGAGCTTCTGAGCCACAAACTCATCAACTCCACAAGCCTTGAAACTATCATAGACTCCAGGATAGTGCTCTTCATTCTCCTTGATGTACTTCCAGTCAACCCATCTCATGTCATAGACTATTGGCTTCTTGTCAAGCAGAATTGTCTCATAGAAGTCCTGCTGTTCCTTGGTATGGAACCTGTAATCCACAACAGTTCTTCTTCTGGTGGCACATGGATCTGACTCTCTCCATAGCCTCAATCCTGAGTCCTTCCTTATCTTCATGTTCTCAGCAACTGGATGAGCATCATTGTGATCTGGGATTTTTGGCTTCAGCTTCCTCAAGACATGTGTCTCATCATCTTCTTCTTCCATTGCAGCTTCAGGCACTAGGGCCTTGTTCTTCTCTGCTGCTGGGATGTTCCTGGTGCTCCTCTTGGGTGCAGTTCTGGGTTTTGGAGCAGCTGTCTTGGGAGCTTCTTCGGGCTTAGATGGAGCAGCCCCTGACCTTATGGCATCTCCCATAAGCTTCTGAGCTTTAGGTGCTGGTGTAGCAACCTCTTCCTCTTCTGCTTCATCATCTGATCTCATTATTGATGATTTCCCAATGATTGTGGCAATGGTCTTCTTGACCCTTTCCTTCCTCTTCTTGCCTTTTTCAGCTTCTTCAGCAGCTGGTTTTGAAGCTTCAACAGTTGATTTTCTGGCTTTTGACATGGGTCATCTCTTTGCTACCATCATCTGAGCTGCTAGAGGGACTAGTGCCCTCACTTAAGTGAACCTGCTCCTTAGACTTGTTCTGACTGTCACTTTGATCTGACATGATGCAAACACTGATAGCTGAACCTGTGAATAGATTATAGATGAGGTAGAGTGGATGAGCATCACAAAGTGCAGAGGATTTTGCAAAAGAATGAATCGTAAACTTAGTTTTAGTTTTCCACAGAAAGCATTTCGGATCTACCGATTTGAAATCTCGGTGATACCGAAGCAGCTGTTGGAACCTAAATTGGTGAACTCGGTTAGACCGAGTCACAGTTCGGTGGCACCGAGAGTGCTAGGGTTTCACAAAGACTTGAACTCGGTCACACCGATTTGCAATTCTCGGTCAGACCGAGAATCACATGTGCAATGGCCTGAGCCAAATCGGTGGGACCGATTTCATCAACTCGGTCGGTCCGAGATGGTTTCGGCGGAAACCTAACCCTAAATTTTCAATCCGCGACTAGTCTACGGAGTGTTTTCAATGGATAGAGTGATTTCAATCGTGGCAAGATACATGGCAAAACAATGCGCTGGGGAATTGGAGTGAGAACAACATAAGGATCAAGTCCATACCCTAATGCGGCGATGGACTCGCTACGGCGGCAACGGCGGAGACGATCCCGTTGACGGCGGCGGAGACCAGCGACTGGAGGTGGCTGGCGACGAGGAGGATGATCCGGAGACCATGGAGGCAGAGCAGGCTGGGCGCGGGCGAAGAGGTTCAGAAAGATTTCCAATTTTTTCCCCGTGGATATATATAGCCTGACCCTGTCGGTGTGACCGAGTGGAACAACTCGGTGGCACCGAGATGCATAACTGCAAGCAGTTACAACAACTCGGTGTGACCAAAAAGTTCAAATCAGTTGCACCGAGATTGAAAACCTAGATCAACTATGTGATCTCGGTAGGACCAAAAAGGATGAATCGGTCTGACCGAGATGCACAAAGAGGTTTTGGAAGTTTAAGTCTCTGATGAATCGGGGACTCCAAGTGCTCCTCACATAGAGTGGTTCGAATCTGACTTGATCAAACTTTGTGATGCAGCATGAATAGAGTTTGAGACGAGAAAAGCATAGATAGCTAGAGAAGGTTATTAGGCATTCTTGTCCATCCACTTGGCAAGAGAAAAAAGAAACCAATCAATCAAAACAACAAGTGGATGTCCTCAAATGAGTAAATTATGCAATCAACGTGCTCACACAATAAAATAGCAAATGAAATATGTGGCAAAACATGCACATCCAATTCTAGAATCTATCAAGCAATTGGCGATGACTAGGTCATCTATATATGAGTATATTGACTTAGGAGCCAAATGAGAATATTTGATCATAGGTCATACTCATCGTTTAAGCACAAGTGGGGTTACCACTTTTACATAAAGCATTGTTGTGTTCACACCATTACAGTTGCTTTAGCTCAATCCTTAGAATAAAGCTCCCCCTAGATGTGAGATCCCCCTAAGAGGGATGAACTAACCTTGGGTTTTGTCGATGATGACTTCATGTAGGTGTTGAAGATGTGGATGCTCAATGTTGATGTAGATCATTTGGAGCAATCCTTTGGAGTGAGTTGCACTTTCAATACCTACACGGGTTAGTCCCACAAGGAACAAACAAGGATATCCATAGACATAGAGTGATGCACATATAAGATGATGTCTATGAAAGCATTAGGTTACCTTGTCCCTTGTCTTACCAACAAGAGGGTTTGTGACTCCTTGAACTAGTGCAAGATGTGGAAGTTGATTACACTTGTTCTTGCCAAAATGATAAGAGTGAAGTACGTTGGCGGAGTCACCCTCAAGAACTCTCTAGTTCTTATTCTTTTGGATCCACACCATCTTGATGGGAATCCTTGGAGTCATAGTTGTACTTGATGAGGTAGAACTTGATGTAGTCTTGGGAACCCACTTGACCAAGGCCTTGGGAGCTTCTTCGAATGCATCAATTTCCTCTTGAAGCTTATCCTTGCCTTTTTTCTTATGGTCTTGTGGTGGAAGATCATCTTGAACTTGTGTCCCTTTGAAAGAAGTAGGATCATACTTCTCTTGTTGAGGAACAAACTTTATCTTGGGGTATTGATCTTCTTCCCACTCAACTCCATTGGCATTGAACTTTCATTCAAAACCAATACCTTGGTTCTTCCGGTGCCTTCCTTTCTTGCGTACAATTTCCTCGAATTGCTTACTCCCGGCAAGGCTCTTGTAAACACCTTTCTCTATAATTCCATTCAATAAGCTATTTTCTAACTATGGCATTGCATCAATTTTGCAGCGGCATTATTAGAGGGTGTTTGTTTACAGGGACATTTTGGTGTAGGGACTAAAAAAACTCCGTGTCAGTCCGTGTTGGTCCCAGTTTTGTTATCAGACGCCTTTCCCTATGTGAGCGCAGCAAATCTAGTCCTTCTCAAACTCTACAGCCTTGTCCCTTCCTTTCCTTTTTGAACTAGTACTTTCGTTCCTTTCCTTTTTGAACCACGTCCTAGATTTATGCGATACAACTTTCCCCACTACTTTCCCCCATTCCTTTCCTCTTTGAACCACGTCCTAGATTAATGCTATACAACTTCCCCCCTTCATTTCCTCTTTGAACCACGTCCTAGATTCATGCTATATACAACTTTTCCCACTCCTTTCCTCTTTGAACCACGTCCTAGATTCATGGTATACATGCAGCTAGAGCAATGCATGTGGAGTAAGTAAATTATACCTTAAGGTTCTTGGGGCATGGTTCGGCGAGCAACGGGACGGCGGCGAAGAAGAAGGGGTCGGAGGCCCTCCCGCGCCGCCGCTGGGTGGAAAGTGAACAGCTGCGCCGGTAGTCCCTCGCCGACGGTGGCAGCGTTAAGCCTCCTTCCCTTCCCGGCGGACGGATCCTGCCGGCTCTTTGAGCAGCAGTGAGGGGAGAGACAGGCCAACAAAGTCTTGTTTAGATCTGGAGAGGGCGAGAGAGTGTGAAGAGAGCAACTACAAGTGCTGAGGCTCCAGCGGGAGAGGGCGAGAGAGTGTGAAGAGAGCAACTACAAGCGCTGAGGCTCCAATGTGTATATATATACTGGGGAGAGTGTGTGAAGCGTGCAAACCCTAGAAAACATTTTGACCAGTCAAAGAATCCTCCTGGCACAAATTATGCTCAAGTGTAGTTATCGAACCCGAGACCTCAAGTTTGATGAGAGAATAGGCTAACCAGCTACACAACCCTCCCGTTATGTTCAACGAGAGGGAAATAACCTTTTATACATTCCTGAATCCTTATTATAACATGCACACAAATTTTGGGCACTTGTATTCAACTTAAGTCAGTGTGCCACCGTATCTCGTATACTTACTACTCCCTCCATCTAGGTGTAATAAGTCACGTTAGAAGGTGCAACGGGACCAAGGTGCATGCGCGCGCACGCGCGCGCGTGTGTGTGTGTTTAACACCATGTGTGTGTTAGAGAGAGCGACAGATCGACCTACTCCTACAGAGAGATGTTGTGTAGCGTACAATTTTAGCCGCGAGAGTCGGTGCATCCTCTCGTTTTCGGGCGTGTCCGGTAGGGACATGCGGAAAGCTGCCACGCCCGCTCCTGACCAGCCTGGCCCACCCAAAGCCCCTCCATCGCCCGCGCGCGCTTCCCGCCCGAAACGGCCAGCGCCGCTCCAAAGAATTGGTGCCGCATTCATGCCCGGTCAGAGCGGACGCAACCTCTCACTGGAGCAAGAGTGATGGTTGCTTCGTCCGTCCAACTTACTGCTGGGTCTATGTGATTTGACGGCTCATTGGTCTTTATTACTGAGGTTGTAGGACTGCTGGATGTCCCACGCTTTCGGCGAAAGGAGGTATACCTACTAGATTACAATTTTGTCCATTCTTACAGCGGAGGCGTGCAAGAGCAGTGAAAACACGCAGGCTCAATGATCCGCATGTGGTTCATGGTGAAATCTCTACAAAGACTTATATTTAGGAACGGAGGAAGTACTAGTATAGTACGTACTGTAATTTATCAGCGAGATAAATTTGTACAATGCTATGAAGCTTCCAGCTTTTGTTACATGTATCTTGCATCCAAGGTTGCTCGTTGCAACATTTCATCAAATACAAAGGAGACTAACATGCATGCTATTGCATCTCAATGATTGACAGATCATAGCAAATATGTACTCCCTCCGTTCCAAAATAAGTTTCTTAACTTTGTGCAAACTTTGGTACAAAGTTGTACTACTACTAAAGTTGACACTTATTTTGGAACAGAAGCAGCTAAAGAAAAAAACAATCCATGCAGTCCCTAGCCCTTGAACCATGAACCCTGTCCAGGCTTCAATTTGCTGGCAACGTTCGAGCTTCCTAATAAATGAAGTTTGCAACCTTTTGACCATCGGATCATTTTGTGCAGTTTCACCAAAATCGAGATGAGCATCCCAGTGGCAAAGAAATTGAACAAGCGTGATTAGAATAAGATTACTGGGACTAGTTGATGAGACATAAACTCATCACAAATACAGTATGTAGAAGCTAGTAGAGGTATGTGCGGGGCAAAGAAGTAGAGAAATATCCACAGGGAGTGATGTGGGCAGCTGGAGCAGTGGTGCAAGCCGGCTGTAAAGGGAGTTGTACCTAAGGGACGTAGCTCAACCTTGAGGAGGGCGGCGGGAGGCGGCAACTGCCCACGTCGCGGCAGTGAGTAAGGGACGAAGGCAACCTCACCGGCTTTGTGAGAGAGAACGGCGGGGACCCCTGATCGGGACGTGCCGACAGTGGGTTTTCGCCGTCGGTGACGGCCACCGCATCTACACTAAGCATCCACCCCTTCCCCAAGCGGACGTGATCCGCCGGGATGTTAGAGATGTGGCCACAGTCGTTTTGTGCAAGAGAGTGTGAAGAGAGCAACCCCAGCAAGCAACCGTGTAGGCTGGCCCGTCCTGACTATGTATATAGTGGAGCGGTTTCCTTTTCTCTCCATATGAACCTATCATATTGCGTACGTGCCACTGAAGAAAAAAAAACTTTATTTATAAATGACGCGGCACCTACTACTCGTTCTCCTATAACCTTGCGCTTGGCATCTCCAAAATATTAACCTTGTGATTGGCTCTTCGCCTCTTCGGGAAGTCGAGCAATAATGGTAGTGCAATATATATCGTTCTGGCTATATGCGACCGAATGAATTGCTGCACGTCCACCACGTGGGCGAGGGTCGAGGGGCGAGGGAGAGTGCTACATATGGAGCAAAATGAGTGAATCTACACTCTAAAATACGTCTATATACATCAGTGTTTGGAGTATGTACTAGTAGTTCATATTGAAATCTACTAAAGGACATATATATTCCAAACAATATGATAGTATAATCTCTATAACCAAGGTAGTAGGGACGAGGAGTAAACGGAGGGAGTAGTAAATTTTTCTCCTCGTCCTGTGAGCCACCGCGCGCATGTGCGAGGGAGCGGGCGTAAGGCGTAGTAAGCAAGCTTCACCTCATCCTGCGAGCCACCGCGCCCGTGGGCGGGGGAGACGGCGTACTACGCAAGCTTCTCCTCGTTCTGCGAGTTGACGGGACACATAAAAAGTACTCCAGTGTATAGAGCCTTGCCTCTAAGGTAGGCCCCACATGGTTTGCCTCTTTTTTTAACATAACACGTCAAGTCGCAATTTGTTTGTTCACCCGTGGTAGACGATCCTCCCTCCACCAAGTGGACAACCAGTACACGTGCCAAATTACCACGTGGGCTGCCTTTTTCGTACATAAATGAGCTCCACCGTGTACCCGCGCGGGTGTGGTTGGGAAAGAGACGGGAGTACGTGCACCGTGCATGCACCTCTTCTCTTCGTGCATGTCCCCCACCTACGTGGGGTGTGTGTGAGAGATACAAACCGCGTTCAT
>NC_041384.1:487690061-487693180 GCF_002162155.2 Triticum dicoccoides | reverse complement strand
GTCAAAGAGAGGATCAAGTGGGTGGGTGCGAAATCGATGAAGAGAGCCATCGAAATTGTTTGTGTGTACAAGTCAAAGATATAGGGCGACTAGCCTACCAGAACGTTAGAGGGCACACGTCAAGTTTGTGTGTGGCAGGGAGACATGACTAGAGCGCTCGATGTATCGGTGTGTGTGGGGGGAGGGGGGTGGTGGGAGGGGTAGGCAGAGGCCTAACTATAGAGGTAGAACGACTCGTATATGTGTTGAGAAGGAGAGACCCAGCTATGTCTTGAGGGAGATCGGTCGACATCCATACATAACTGAAGGACGGGAAATATGATGGGATAGACAAAGAGAGAGAGAGAGATAGAGAGATGAGGGAGAGAGGGAGGGAGAGGGGTAGAGTGCTGGATGGGTGATGGAGTTGCTTCTCGAAGATGGTGGGAGAGGCCTACTAGACAAACTGAGGGTGGAACTGCAATGTTATCAATAAGAGTGGGGATGTGTTTCTGTGTGTGCCTGTGCGTGATAGATCAGTCGGGACGCATCCATGGATGATGAAGGGGAACCTTGTGTTTGGTAAGCAAAACTAACTAGATCGGTAGATCAATTGTTGTTTGTCGGGGGAAGGGAGAGACACAACTAATGAGGTAGATCGATTGACGTGTGGGTAAAAATGAGTTAAAAGGACCTAGCTAGCTATATGTATAGTGAGAGATCGGTCGGTGTACGTGCATTTGTTAGAGGCAAATAAGGCCCAGCGAGACGGATAGAAAGAGAGAATGGAGCTAGGAGGTGGTGCGAGAGGCCCAACTACTAGCTAGATAGGGGGAGGAGTGTGCGGTTGTTAGAGCGATGAAAAGAGGGGCAAGAGTTTACACGTGTGTCTGACCGTATGAGAGACACGAGGCAATGACACATAAAGGAGGAGATTGAAGGTGTGTTTGTATGTTGTACGCAGGCATCGCTGCAGAGGTTTATCGATCGGTGTGTGTCGGAAAGAAGTTGTGGAGACTCTGGGAGAACGACCTAAAGAAAAAAATGAATGTGCCAGGTGGATAGAATGCCGAGGGAGGGGGAGGGCGAGGAGGGCATGTGCATGCACGAGAGAAAGTTAGTGGTAGCTACAAAGGTTAGAGGATTGTGTGGGTGTAAGAGACTAACAAAGATCATAATTTGATATGAAAGCGGATTCATATATTTGAATAGGAGATCATAGTGTTTTAAACATTGCATGCATGAATATAGCGGTGATACACGTGATGTGCACATGTTATACCATAATGTGATAATGCATGGCGTTTGCAACTCACAGCTAAATGCCGAACAATCTAAACCATACTATACATCAGACAATCTCACATTTTATTTGAATTTGTGATAATGTGTGGCGTTCGCAGCTTACAACTAAATATCGAACAATCTAAATAATACTATATATCGAACATTCTCACATTTTATTTGAATTTGTGGTAATGTGTGGTGTTTGCAACTCACATCTAAATACTTGTAGGCGTAGAGGGCGGGGCACCATACATAATGTGATAAACACATTATACATATGAGACATGGTTTAGATTATGAAGATCTAGCTAGAGCTAGAAATGTAATGTGATTTGAAATCAAAATAAAGTGGATTCAAAAAATCTAGTTTGAGTTCATATAGGAGTACACATAGTTCATATGTAACTCGAGACTAATCATGTGGTGTGATGTGAAGATAATACACAAACGATGGTTTAACTTGACAATAATGATGATTGTAGATCTTATTAAAACGGAGAAACGAATTCAAATGCTTTGACTTCACAACAAATCATTACTGTAGATCTTATTCAAATAGAGAAACGAATTCAAATTTAGTTCATATTGAAGCGGTAGTATATACGTTTGGAATGCACTAAACCGTTCATTTGAGTAGTAGGTTGCATGCATTATACACGTAGCGAAATATTTTAATTGAACATAACATGAATTCAAAGTTTTGAATGACATTTGTAGGGCGCATTGATTTGAGACAGTACACGTTAGGCTTGTCCGGAAATTTCAACCCGCGACTTGTTAGCCCGAAATATTTAAGATATATCTTTGTCTCATTGTGCTCCGACAACTCCCTCCATCTCAACCCGCGCCTTGCTATTCCAAAATTACAACACGCGTGAAAACTCCCACCTCCTGTGAAATCCCGACACGCGAAATGCCCGTGGTACCCCTGAACTGAAAGAACCGCCTCAAATCGGTGGGGGTACTTTCGTAACTTACCCCACATTTCGGACAAGCGCGTCTCTAAGCCATGGTTCCCCACTGCCATCCCATCCGCCCACCCATTCGTACACTGAGGCCGCGAAAACCCACGATGAAACCCCACACCCTGCTCCGTCCGCTACCCAGCCGAAGCCTCTTCCCCCACGACGTCGTCCACAGCAACAACTCGACGTCCCTCATCCACCATACCGGATGAGGATCCGTCGTCGATCTCATCGTCCCGCCGGTTCATCCACCCCGTCCTCCACCTCCAAGGAGCTGCCCCGACGTTCCCCTCGTCTTTCGTGCCACCTCCATTCCCACACCGCCGTCTTCACCTGCACCACCGGAAGATCATCATCATCACTGTTTCCTCGGATGAAGCTACGGCTTAATCAGCGCTACCAACGAGGTTGTACACTAATCGCCGCATTTTCTTCTTGATTCGATCTCACGGTGCTGCCGGCGCTCGGCCCCGAGCCGACACGGCGCGGCTCCATCCACGGCGGAGTCGCCGGCCACTTCCTCCACGGTGTCTCTCCCTCGGCGGCGATGTCCACATCAGTAGGACCTGCTGCTGCTTTATCTCTCGCTCGCGCTGCTGCTCTGCTCTTGCTCTCGGTCCCCTGCCTGGTCTGCTGTTGCTATTGCTCTTGCTCGCGCTGCTGCTCTCGCTCTTGCTCTTGCTTGCGATGCCGCTCCGAATTAGCCACACTTCAGTCGACTGAATCGACTTTTGGGTCAGTCGATTTTCAAGGGGTGGGGGGGCTCGCCGGGGTGAAGGAAGAACCAGCCGCAACGGGGAGGGGGGCTCTCCGGAGAGGTACCCCACTATCTATCTTAGGGTTCAGGATGGGGGCGGTGGTCGCCGGCGGTGGCAGGCCATTGGCGGG
>NC_041384.1:487687422-487689721 GCF_002162155.2 Triticum dicoccoides | reverse complement strand
CTAGAGGGATGGCCGGGGCGGCAGCGGACCGGCGGTGGGGAGTGTTTTCGGGGCGGGCGGGGCGGCGCACCACCGGCCGCGGGTGGCGGGGGGCTGCTGTTTGGCCGGCTCAGGGGGGTGGAGGTTGAAGATGAACCGCAGGCCCTTGATTTCGTATCCAACGGCTGCAAAATCGACTGACCAAAGATGAAAAAGTCAGTCGACCGACGTGTAGCCTCACCTTGCTAGTGCGTTCAGTTTCGACAGCAAAATTCAGTTTCGACAGTTAAGTTCAGTTTCGATAGTTAAGTTCAGTTTCGACAGTTAAGTTTAGTTTCGACAGTTAAATTCAATTTCGACAGTTAAGTTTAGAGATGAGCGGCTGATGTATTTTACATCTAGCACTTTGTGGTTATGTATTTTACGTCATGTATTGGAGATGCTATTAGAATTCCACTCAGGTTAACGTTGTTCGTTGTCTCTCTTGTCCTGCTTCAGCCTCGGCGTCGTACAACTCACCGGAGCTGCTCCAACGACGAAACCCTCCATCACAGCGGAGCAGTACCTCGTGCTCCATCTCCAAATGCCTAAGATCTTCTTCCCCTCCTCCGACAGCCAAGTCAGCCAGAGCATCCTCACCGGCCAACCCAATCATGCTGAGATCGACATGGCTTCGCCAAAGAGGTTCTACACTTGTTGCATCTCTTTTTTACTCTACATGTTATATATATTGTCCACTGAGCACATAGATTTGTTCCTTTAGTGTCTCCTTGAAAGAAAAAATGTAGGAATTTTAATTTTCACTTGTCCTCCTTTTCAAATTCCTATTCATGAAGCACAAGACTAAGAGATAGTAGCATAATAGCATTGTAACTGTACATTTTCTTGTGGTTTGACTTAATGTCACCATGCTTCTTTGCATCCTGTGATCTTCCAATTGTTGTGAATCAAACACCCAGATTGGCAGAAATCCTGTGTTTTTAATTCTCTGTTTTGCACGTGCATTCCTATCCTATTCATGTCTATTTCCTATCCCTGCATTGTTGGAATCCTCCAATTCAAACGAGCCCTTACAGAATTACTTCTCTTACAGATAGTTGTCAAAGAAAACCTTGCGTGGTTTGTCCCGCTCCTGCTGCGCCGTTGTCCATCCCAGCTCAGCTGCTCCATCGATAGAAGGGTCCAGCACAACAGGGATCCGGCCTCCAGACTGTCTTTCGCCACCTTAGATCTTCTTCCCCGCCGCTGGCAGCCATGAAAATTGCACTACCATCATCAACCAAGCAGATGACCTCGAGGACTACACGGGTCCGCAAGAGAGGTCTCACTCTTTCGTGTCTGCTTATGTTATGCATCGCTTAATATTACATGCTACTTTATCGTCTTGTTCACCGATTAGACTCTAAGTCAGCTCCAAACTAATGGTCAAACTTGAGTTTTTAAATGGTTGTGGGGTACATATCGGGGCCGCTATCAATAGTATCTATCTACTATCTGGTTAATCTCCAGTGTCTACTATGAGTTTCATGTTGGGTGGGAAACAAACAGTAAAGAAGCCATTATCTGTATTTTTAACTGAAGCCATTATCTGCCTCCTATTATTGGTTTTGGGTCTATCCACAGGTTGCTACCATCACTCTGGATTTCTGCATGCACTCCTTACATAATCTCACTATGTTTTATTCCTATGCATGACAGTTATTGTAAACAATGGAACTGAACATGTAGAGCAAAAGAGACGATCCTTTTGTGGCAATAAAATTTCATGCAGACGTCGCTCCATGGTAGGCGCAAAGGCATCCCCCCTCCACACATTTTGGATTGTAATCGAGAGGAAGATATCTGTTCTGAGGGGGATTCAGAAGGAGAAGACAACTCCTATTTACCCCCTGAGGTCTTTGCTCTAACTTGGCATGCTGATGTTGGTTATATCATGCATATGGTGTCTTGCATTGCTTACTTTATACATCAAATATGTCATCTGCTTAGTTTAGACATCCTTTGTGCGAATGCCATCTGTTTAATTTATTCATCATTTATGTGAATTATGCAACGCCATCTTGTTTAGCCAGGCATCATATATGTGAATTTTGCAATGCCATCCTGCTTAGCCAGTCATCTTATATGTAAATTATATCAGGCCATCCTTTTTTTGGTTACATATTACATTTGTCAAAAATGTTATTTCATTCAACTGCTCTTCGTGTGCATCAGCCATTTGACACGGTGATGGCAAATTCTGGAGTGAAAACAAGGTCTTCAGAGCAGACTATGCTATCTGATGAAGCGCATATCTCGCTGGTTATGGATAGCTCCTCAG
>NC_041384.1:487586555-487687055 GCF_002162155.2 Triticum dicoccoides | reverse complement strand
TCTCGCATTGCTATGTCATTTGATTAGTTTAGACATGCTTTGTGTGAATGCCACCTGTTCAGTGTCTAATTACTATATATGTGAATTATGCATTGCCATCTTGTTGCAAGACATTATATATGTGAATTATACAATGCTATCTTGTTGCAAAGGCATTATATATGTGAATTATGCAATGCCATGCTGTTTAGCCAACCATCATGTATGTGAATTATATCATGCTATCATTTTTTTGTATTACGTGTTCCATTTGTCGACAACGTTTGTATATTCAACTACTCTTCCTGTGCATCAGCCATTAGAAGCGGTGATGGAAGTATCTGGAGTGAGAACAAGGTATTCAGAGCAGACAATGCTACCTGCTGAAGCAGACATCTTGCTGGTTACAGAGAGCTCCTCAGAGGAGGATTCAGAGACTGATGACCAGTCCTATTTTCCCCCTGAGGTCTATGCTCAAACTTGGCAGGGTTATATTACCCATGTCATGCATGTTGTCTTGCATTGCTTAGTTTTTACATCATATATGGATTGCCATCTGCTTACTTGCTTACTATATAAATCATATATTTGAATTATATCATGCCATCATGTTTCCATAGTACATACACATTATCTATCTGAATTATGGCATGGCAACCCATTTAATAAAGACATCATATAGTTATATCATCTCATCCTGTTTAGTGTTTACAGTCATCATATTTTGAATTATGGCATTCTATCCGTGAATGTATGTGAATTATGGCATGCCAACCTATTTAATAAACACATTATATAGTTATGTCATGTCATCCTGTTTACATAGTCTCATATTTTGAACTATGTCTTTCCATCTTTTTTAGTTAGCCATCATAATGTGAAATTGTGTCATGCTATCCTGTTTAGTTAGCCATCATATATGTGAAATTGTGTCATGCTATCCTGTTTGGTTAGACAACATAAATATGAATTATTTCATGCCCTCTTTTATTCCCCACTATCCATTGCACCTGTCTATCATAGAATGTCTATACTTTCAATTACTTTTCTTGTTTATCAGCCATTTGAATTGGAGAGCGTGATGGCAGTATCTAAGGGAGTAACAACACGGTCTTCAGAAAAGATAGTGCTACCAGTTGATGCAGATAGAACCACGGTTGTACTTGCCCAAGGACCAGATCCACCGCACATAACCCAGACTCTCGCAGATTGTACCCCTACCCAGTTGGAAGAGAACCAGCTACACCCCTTCTAACCCCAACCCCGGCAGATAGTAACCCAGTTCCAGTTGACACAGCACAACAGTCTCCACCATAGAGCACCCAAACACGAGCAGTTAGTAAGGGAACTGCAGTGCCCAAAGCACGAGGACCACCACTCCGAATCCCAACTCAACGCTTAAAGGAGAAGAAGATTTGTTTTCAAGTCAGGTTCTGTAGCTATGGTTCATACTTCTTTGCTCTTGCATGATTGTATTTACTCATACCAACTATTTACAAATTTGAAGGATGGAATTGAAACTCCAATGGCGCAACATGTATGTTTTAGACCTGTTTCTTTAACTGGTTTGCTGTTGTAACCTGCTCTATGTTGATTTCAGTTTCAAT
This sequence comes from Triticum dicoccoides, assembly GCF_002162155.2. Classification (NCBI taxonomy): domain Eukaryota; kingdom Viridiplantae; phylum Streptophyta; class Magnoliopsida; order Poales; family Poaceae; genus Triticum; species Triticum dicoccoides. The sequence continues at coordinate 487,685,469 of NC_041384.1, read as the reverse complement.
TGAATAAACAGTTATGTTCTCATGTCATGCACATTACAAGTGTTGTTATTGCTCTATAGTTACCCACACTTATATTCTGTCTATTCTGCTTTGTCTTGAACAAATATTATTTGAACTGTGTCTCTATCTTGATTTGGCAACAAAAACTAGAATGATATAGGCCATAAAGTGACCATGGTACATAGATATATGTTTGTTTCATGCTGTTATCCTGTCCACTTTACTACTGAACTCATTTACCAAAATGAGTTTCATATACAACATGGTAAACATGTGATGTGTCTGCTTGTTTCTCTTTTAGAATGCGGACAAAATATTGGAGAACAGTACCGCGTTATCCAATGGTAAAGGAAGTACTGCAGATAAGGTTCAAGATAGTGAGACATCCCTGTTGGTCTCCAAGAAAGCTGATAAAAACTATCTTGACGACAGTGAGAGAACCCAAAAGTCCTGTCTTGATGTAGTGTTCGAGTTACTGGCCACTACTGCTGGCACAAGCTCTTCGAACTCGCTGCCTGAATCAGTTCGTCTTCTTGAGTCCCAACTTCAAGTTGAAAGACATCGATCAGATGTGCTGCAACAGGAAGCTGAAGGACTAAGGAAGTCCCTACAGAATTTAGATGCATATTTTCTGGTGCAACAACAAGCGCTGGAGGATTTAAGCGCCAAACAAGAGAAAGTTAATAAGCTTGCTAAGCATCTTGCCAGCATTATGGGTACCCAGGATATTGTTTCTTGAGATCTTCTGAAGTGGTTTCAGTTCTGGATTTGTTTTGCTGTGGCGTTTATTTGCGCTGGTCACCAACTTTGACAACCAGTGTATATGATATGCTGCTTTGTTCCCTATATTTGCAGTGGTGGCGAACTTTGATGCCCAGTGGATGTAATATGTGTAATAGCCGTGATAGCCTATCGTTAGTTGCTTGCTTATTTATTTCCTTGTTGTCTTGTTTATTTGTTTGCTTGTAGTGATTGCAGTTCTTTTTCCGCGGTTAGCTAGTGGCTGCAATAACCTATTTTTTAAAACTAGGCCACAATAACCATGGGCTAATATTTACTGTAGTGACACCGGGCCTCCTACTGGCCGTAGAAACAGTGGGCCTTCTACGTGCCGTAGAAACAATGGGCCTTCTACAGGCCGTAGAAACAATGGGCCTTCTGCGGGCCGTATTATCAATGGGCCTTATACGGGCCGTATAATCGATTGGCCAAACATGGGCCAAATAGACCGCATTATGGCCGTAAACGGGCTAGAGTTGGAATCGTCCATTCATGGGCCGACCATAACGGGCCATCATTAATAGGCCGTTAACGGACCACAAATGGGCCGACTGTAACCACGGGCTGAATTTGGCCCACAAGCAGAAAATGACAGTAACGGGCCGTAAGTAAACGAATGCTGGAAATGAGCCCACGAATAAATGGGCTCTGAGAAGGCCGAAAGATAACATGGGATGGAAACGACCCAACGGCGGGCCGTTAATGGGTATAAAGTGATACGCTGTTCATTACGGGCCAGTTTCACCACGGGTCGTTAATGGGTGTAAAGTGATACACTGTTCATTACGGGCCAGTTTCACCACGGGCCGTTAGTAGTCCAAGACTTACATAGGGCCTCATATGGGCCGAAAGACGTCATGGGCCATACATGGGCCAGAAGTGAAAATGGGCTGGAATCATATTGTGGCCTAGATGACGCTACTGGGCCTAATTCAGATAGGGCGTAACGGGCCTTGGTTAGTGGGCTGTAAATGGGCTATATTCGAACATGACGTTAACATGCTTTCCATGGGCCAGCCCGCCAGCTTTTGACCAAGTCAAACGGGCCGGCCTTTTCATAGAAATGGGCCTCTGTTGGGCCGTGCCACGTGTCGACGTATCATAGGCGCCTGTCTGACCCACTGACGAGCTGACACGTGTTTCGTCCGGCCAATAAGAATTTTACACGTGGAAATTTCACATTGGTCGGGGCTGTTAACGGGTTATCGGATCCAAAACCTGACCCGATAGCTTAACGGTGTTCCGTTACGGTGGATGCCACGTGTCGGTCACCCTTAATGAAAGCACTTCTGTGACGCGCGATTTATCGTCATGGAAGTGGATACTTCCGTGATGATAATTTTGGTAATGTCATGGAACACTTCTACGACAGCACAGGTATGACTATCTTGATTCTGTCATAAATTTGTCATGGATGTACATGCATGACAAAAAAAGCGACCTACTGTGACAAACACGTATCATCACGTAAGTGTATTTTTTTGTAGTGTTTGGCTTTTATCCGTTGCTGCTTTTTCCTCAAGCTTCATGCAGTGACAATAAGTTGCCGTTTAAACCGCTCTTGGTCCAATGGATCCTCGGGGACAATGAAATCCTCGGCTCCAAGACTGACCTCCTCTTCAGAAAGAGGTAGGTGATGTCTACTACACAACTTTATTCTTGTAGACACGTGTTGGGCCTCCAAGCGCAGAGTTTTGTAGGATAGTAGCAATTTTCCCTCAAGTGGATGGCCTAAGGTTTATCAATCCGTGAGAGGTGTAGGATGAAGATGGTCTCTCTCAAACGACCCTGCAACCAAATACAAGAAATCTCTTGTGTCCCCAACACACCCAATACAATGGCAAATTGTATAGGTGCACTAGTTCGGTGAAGAGATGGTGATAAAAGTGTAATATGGATGGTAGAAATATATTTTTATAATCTGAATAAATAAAAACAGCAAGGTAGCAAATAGTAAACGGGCACAAAAATGGTATTGCAATGCTTGAAAATGAGTCCTAGGGTCCGTACTTTCGCTAGTGCAATCTCTGAACAATGCTAACATAGTTGGATCATATGATTATCCCTCAAAGTGCAATAAAGAATCACTCCCAAGTTCCTATTAGCGGAGAACAAAGATAGAATTGTTTGTTGGCACTGTTCAAGATATCTTCCGATATTCCAATAAATCGACCGATTTATCGCTTACCGGTGTCTGACCGATAAGATAAATTGGCTGAAAAATCAGCAGATATGACGATAAATCGGCCGATATGCCAATAAACTGGCCGATTTACCCCTTATCATGGGTCGACCGATAAGTTCCCGATAAGCGATATCCCCAACATTGTTTGTTGGGTACGAAACCACCTCAAAGCGATTCTTTCCATTCGATCTATTCAAGAGTTCGTACTAAAATAACACAAAGCTATTCTTTCCGTTCGATCTATCCTAGAGTTCATACTAAAATAGCACCAAAGAAAATTCATATTCATAATACTCAATCCACGCAAAGAACTACAAGGAGACCCCAATGTTTCTATCGAAGAAAAGATAATAAAAACGTGCATCAACCCCTATGCATAGATTACCCCAATATCACCGTGGGAATCCGCAAGTTGACTGCCATAATGTATATCAAGTGAACCAATATGATACCCCATTGTCACCTCAAGTATTCATACCGCAAGACATACATCATGTGTTCCCAAATCTGAACAATCATTCCGACATGAAAAAACTTCAAAGGGTAAAGATTCAATTCATCACAACAAGAGTATAGAGGGGAGATACATCATATGATCCATCTATCCTAACAAAGCCCGTGATGTAGATCACGAGAGAGAGAGAGAGAGAGAGAGAGAGAGATTAAACACATAGCTACGGGTACAAACCCTCAGCCCCGAGGGTGGACTACTCCCTCCTCATCGTGGTGGCTGCCGAGAGGATGAAGATGGCCACCGGAGATGATTCCCCCCCTCTGTTAAGGTGCCGGAAAGGGTCTAGATTGGTTTTCGATGGCTACAGAGCCTTGCGGCGGCGGAACTTCCAATCTAGGTTAACCCCGAACGGTTTCAGAATATTTGGGAATTTATAGTGCAAAGAGGGGGTGCGAGAGGCCACCGAGGTGGGCACAACCCACCTGGGTGCGTCAGGGCCCCCTGGCACACCCTGGTGGGTTCTGCCCCCTCGGGGCACCTCCCAGGTGATTCTTTGGCCCACTGATGGTCTTATGGTCCATAAAAAATCCACAAAAAGTTTCGCGGTGTTTGGACTCCTTTTGATATTGATTTCCTGTGATGTAAAAAACAAGCAAAAAAATCAACTAGCACTTGGCACTGGGTCAATAGGCTAGTCCCAAAAAATGATATAAAGTTGTTATAAAATGATTTTAAAACATCCAAGAATGATAAAATAACAGCATGAATACTTCATAAATTATAGATACGTTGGAGAAGTATCAGCATCCCCAAGCTTAATTCCTACTCGTCCTCGAGTAGGTAAATGATAAAAGAAATAATTTATGAAGTGTGAATGCTAGCAAAGTGCACAAGTTTAATCAATGATAATTTCAATCACTTTTCCTAGCATCATAACAACAATTCTTTCCTATAACACTTCTCTTGTTAAAGTGGCAGCCAATTCACATGTTAAGGTTCAAACAATGAATTCTCTTGAAACTCAACAACCTATCTTCAAGTTGAAAGACATCGATCAGATGTGCTGCAACAGGAAGCTGAAGGACTAAGGAAGTCCCTACAGAATTTAGATGCATATTTTCTGGTGCAACAACAAGCGCTGGAGGATTTAAGCGCCAAACAAGAGAAAGTTAATAAGCTTGCTAAGCATCTTGCCAGCATTATGGGTACCCAGGATATTGTTTCTTGAGATCTTCTGAAGTGGTTTCAGTTCTGAATTTGTTTTGCTGTGGCGTTTATTTGCGCTGGTCGCCAACTTTGACAACCAGTGTATATGATATGCTGCTTTGTTCCCTATATTTGCAGTGGTGGCGAACTTTGATGCCCAGTGGATGTAATATGTGTAATAGCCGTGATAGCCTATCGTTAGTTGCTTGCTTATTTATTTCCTTGTTGTCTTGTTTATTTGTTTGCTTGTAGTGATTGCAGTTCTTTTTCCGCGGTTAGCTAGTGGCTGCAATAACCTATTTTTTAAAACTAGGCCACAATAACCATGGGCTAATATTTACTGTAGTGACACCGGGCCTCCTACTGGCCGTAGAAACAGTGGGCCTTCTACGTGCCGTAGAAACAATGGGCCTTCTACAGGCCGTAGAAACAATGGGCCTTCTGCGGGCCGTATTATCAATGGGCCTTATACGGGCCGTATAATCGATTGGCCAAACATGGGCCAAATAGACCGCATTATGGCCGTAAACGGGCTAGAGTTGGAATCGTCCATTCATGGGCCGACCATAACGGGCCATCATTAATAGGCCGTTAACGGACCACAAATGGGCCGACTGTAACCACGGGCTGAATTTGGCCCACAAGCAGAAAATGACAGTAACGGGCCGTAAGTAAACGAATGCTGGAAATGAGCCCATGAATAAATGGGCTCTGAGAAGGCCGAAAGATAACATGGGATGGAAACGACCCAACGGCGGGCCGTTAATGGGTATAAAGTGATACGCTGTTCATTACGGGCCAGTTTCACCACGGGTCGTTAATGGGTGTAAAGTGATACACTGTTCATTACGGGCCAGTTTCACCACGGGCCGTTAGTAGTCCAAGACTTACATAGGGCCTCATATGGGCCGAAAGACGTCATGGGCCATACATGGGCCAGAAGTGAAAATGGGCTGGAATCATATTGTGGCCTAGATGACGCTACTGGGCCTAATTCAGATAGGGCGTAACGGGCCTTGGTTAGTGGGCTGTAAATGGGCTATATTCGAACATGACGTTAACATGCTTTCCATGGGCCGGCCCGCCAGCTTTTGACCAAGTCAAACGGGCCGGCCTTTTCATAGAAATGGGCCTCTGTTGGGCCGTGCCACGTGTCGACGTATCATAGGCGCCTGTCTGACCCACTGACGAGCTGACACGTGTTTCGTCCGGCCAATAAGAATTTTACACGTGGAAATTTCACATTGGTCGGGGCTGTTAACGGGTTATCGGATCCAAAACCTGACCCGATAGCTTAACGGTGTTCCGTTACGGTGGATGCCACGTGTCGGTCACCCTTAATGAAAGCACTTCTGTGACGCGCGATTTATCGTCATGGAAGTGGATACTTCCGTGATGATAATTTTGGTAATGTCATGGAACACTTCTACGACAGCACAGGTATGACTATCTTGATTCTGTCATAAATTTGTCATGGATGTACATGCATGACAAAAAAAGCGACCTACTGTGACAAACACGTATCATCACGTAAGTGTATTTTTTTGTAGTGTTTGGCTTTTATCCGTTGCTGCTTTTTCCTCAAGCTTCATGCAGTGACAATAAGTTGCCGTTTAAACCGCTCTTGGTCCAATGGATCCTCGGGGACAATGAAATCCTCGGCTCCAAGACTGACCTCCTCTTCAGAAAGAGGTAGGTGATGTCTACTACACAACTTTATTCTTGTAGACACGTGTTGGGCCTCCAAGCGCAGAGTTTTGTAGGATAGTAGCAATTTTCCCTCAAGTGGATGGCCTAAGGTTTATCAATCCGTGAGAGGTGTAGGATGAAGATGGTCTCTCTCAAACGACCCTGCAACCAAATACAAGAAATCTCTTGTGTCCCCAACACACCCAATACAATGGCAAATTGTATAGGTGCACTAGTTCGGTGAAGAGATGGTGATAAAAGTGTAATATGGATGGTAGAAATATATTTTTATAATCTGAATAAATAAAAACAGCAAGGTAGCAAATAGTAAACGGGCACAAAAATGGTATTGCAATGCTTGAAAATGAGGCCTAGGGTCCGTACTTTCGCTAGTGCAATCTCTGAACAATGCTAACATAGTTGGATCATATGATTATCCCTCAAAGTGCAATAAAGAATCACTCCCAAGTTCCTATTAGCGGAGAACAAAGATAGAATTGTTTGTTGGCACTGTTCAAGATATCTTCCGATATTCCAATAAATCGACCGATTTATCGCTTACCGGTGTCTGACCGATAAGATAAATTGGCTGAAAAATCAGCAGATATGACGATAAATCGGCCGATATGCCAATAAACTGGCCGATTTACCCCTTATCATGGGTCGACCGATAAGTTCCCGATAAGCGATATCCCCAACATTGTTTGTTGGGTACGAAACCACCTCAAAGCGATTCTTTCCATTCGATCTATTCAAGAGTTCGTACTAAAATAACACAAAGCTATTCTTTCCGTTCGATCTATCCTAGAGTTCATACTAAAATAGCACCAAAGAAAATTCATATTCATAATACTCAATCCACGCAAAGAACTACAAGGAGACCCCAATGTTTCTATCGAAGAAAAGATAATAAAAACGTGCATCAACCCCTATGCATAGATTACCCCAATATCACCGTGGGAATCCGCAAGTTGACTGCCATAATGTATATCAAGTGAACCAATATGATACCCCATTGTCACCTCAAGTATTCATACCGCAAGACATACATCATGTGTTCCCAAATCTGAACAATCATTCCGACATGAAAAAACTTCAAAGGGTAAAGATTCAATTCATCACAACAAGAGTATAGAGGGGAGATACATCATATGATCCATCTATCCTAACAAAGCCCGTGATGTAGATCACGAGAGAGAGAGAGAGAGAGAGAGATTAAACACATAGCTACGGGTACAAACCCTCAGCCCCGAGGGTGGACTACTCCCTCCTCATCGTGGTGGCTGCCGAGAGGATGAAGATGGCCACCGGAGATGATTCCCCCCCTCTGTTAAGGTGCCGGAAAGGGTCTAGATTGGTTTTCGATGGCTACAGAGCCTTGCGGCGGCGGAACTTCCAATCTAGGTTAACCCCGAACGGTTTCAGAATATTTGGGAATTTATAGTGCAAAGAGGGGGTGCGAGAGGCCACCGAGGTGGGCACAACCCACCTGGGTGCGCCAGGGCCCCCTGGCACACCCTGGTGGGTTCTGCCCCCTCGGGGCACCTCCCAGGTGATTCTTTGGCCCACTGATGGTCTTATGGTCCATAAAAAATCCACAAAAAGTTTCGCGGTGTTTGGACTCCTTTTGATATTGATTTCCTGTGATGTAAAAAACAAGCAAAAAAATCAACTAGCACTTGGCACTGGGTCAATAGGCTAGTCCCAAAAAATGATATAAAGTTGTTATAAAATGATTTTAAAACATCCAAGAATGATAAAATAACAGCATGAATACTTCATAAATTATAGATACGTTGGAGAAGTATCAGCATCCCCAAGCTTAATTCCTACTCGTCCTCGAGTAGGTAAATGATAAAAGAAATAATTTATGAAGTGTGAATGCTAGCAAAGTGCACAAGTTTAATCAATGATAATTTCAATCACTTTTCCTAGCATCATAACAACAATTCTTTCCTATAACACTTCTCTTGTTAAAGTGGCAGCCAATTCACATGTTAAGGTTCAAACAATGAATTCTCTTGAAACTCAACAACCTATGTTCTCAGTCACCAAGCAATTGTAATTCAACTTATTCAACAGAGTTTAAGTAAGAGCTCCACATACTCAACCATCATATAGTCTTCTATGATTGCTAACACTCACCGCGTACACATGACCAAAACGTTTCAACCGGACACATAGAAAGATAGGGGCTTATTGTTTTGCCTCCCAACATATTCACCTCAAGGGTGATATCAACAATAATAAATCATGCTACCCATATTCAACTGGACATATGTGCCTAGATCTTCCTCACCACATGATGCTTGCCAAAGGAGAAAAATAGAAGGGAATAGAGAGAAAAACTTTGACTCTTTGCATAAAAGTAAATACTGAAAAGTAAAAGATAGGCCCTTCGCAGAGGGAAGCAGAGGTTGCCATGCGCTTATTTGTTTGTATGCTCAACCCCTTAGTGCAAAAGAACGTCACGTTATATTGCCCCTTATGATAGCAACCTTTATTATGCAGTCTGTCACTTTTATTCTTTGCCATCACAAGTTCGTACAACGCTTAATTTTCTCTTACACTAAATGATCTAACACTTTTAGAAGCAATTTGTATTGCCTTATTGCACCGATGACAACTTATTTGAAAGATCTTATTCAATCTTTAGGTAGGTATGGTGGACTCTTGAAAATAAGATTTGGGTTTAAGGGTTTTTGGATGCACAAGTAGTATCTCTACTTGGTGCGGAATTTTTGGCTAGCAAAGATGGGGGGCAAGCACCACATGTTGAAGGATCTATGACAATATAACTTCTATGTGAATGTGAACAAACATAAACCATTACGTTGTCTTCCTTGTCCAATTCATCAATTTTGGCATATAATATTTTGATGGGGGCTCACAATCACAAAAGATTTCTAAGATAGTCTATTTGCATGTGAAAGTTCTCTTCCTTATACTAATTATTCATGAATTGCTTGTATGACCAATATTGTGATTGTCAAGCCTCAAAAGATTTCACTTTCTAAACCCAATGTGAAGCTACCACTAGGCATGATATGATTTTAACTTCATGATATTCAATTTATTCAACAATTTACTCATAGGATATAAGTGAAGCACAAGAGTAAATTACATAGAAAAGAGCTTCGTTGACGGGATGTGAATGCCGCTTACTTAGCCTCCCTGGCAATTATTTGAGGACTCTATTTTATTTAAAACTTTCAGATCTAAGTATTTTATTAAAACAGAAAGCAAAACAAAACAAAATGAAATTCCAAGAATAGCACGCATCATGTGAAGAAGCAAAAACTTAGGCTCAACCGATACTAACCGATAATTGTTGAAGAAGAAAGGTGGGATGCCTACCGGGGCATCCCCAAGCTTAGATGCTTGAGACTTCTTAAAATATTATCTTGGGATGCCTTGGGCATACCCAATATTGAGCTTTTGTGTCTCCTTAATTCTTCTCATATCATGGTTTTCCTAAATCTTAAAAGCTTCATCCACACAAAACTCAAAAAGGGCTCGTGAGATAAGTTAGTATAAACCAATGCAAATACCTTATCATTATCTACTGTAGAAAATCACTAAAATTATTATTCAAAATTGCACACTAAATGCCTCTACATATTTAATACTCCTATCCGCAAATAGAATCATTAAACAAGCAAACATATGCAGACAATGCAAACATAGTAGCAATCTGCCAACAATACAGTCTGTAAAGAATGCAAGAGTATCAATAATTATTCAACTCCAAAAAATATGAAAATTTAACACACTGTTTGAAATTTATCACAGCTTATTTTGCAAAAAGTTTCAACATTTTATCACATACTGACTTTTCTAGGGAATTTTTGCAACATTGATAAACTTTCTATTTTCAAACAGCAACATGTAGACTTGCAAAATAATCATAGTAAAGGCTATCATTGCCACCTTTATTGCAATAAAAGATGAAAAAAATTATTACAAATAACAGCAATCAAATCCTAACAAAATAAATTGACACTCCAAGCAAAACACATATCATGTGACGAATGAAAACATAGCTCCAAGTGAGGTTATTGATAATGTTGGAGACGAAAGAGGGGATGCCTTCCGGGGCATCCCCAAGCTTAGTTGCTTGGATCTTCCTTGGATATTAACTTGGGGTCCCTTGGGCATCCCCAAGCTTAGGGTCTTGCCACTCCTTAGTCCCCTCATATCGATATCTCACCCAAAACTTGAAAACTTCAATCACACAAAACTTAATAGAACTTTGTGAGATAGGTTAGTATGATAAATAGAAAACCATCCACTTTTGGTACTGTCAAAGACAAGATTCATAATTGTTCTCACACAATGCCTACTGTAGCATATCATTCCTAAAATTTATATCGAGCAATATAAGCCACAGAAACTATAAAACAAGCAAACTATGCATTGAAAATAGAATCTGTCAAAAACAGAACAGTATGTAGTAATCTGTACTCGAACCATACTTCTGCTACTCCAAAAATTCTGAAAAATTAGGACCACGTGATTAATTTGTATATGAAACTTATGAAAAAAAAGAATCAACTCAAAATCACTCTTCTGTTAAAAATGAGAATTATTTTCGTGAATGCAAAAGTTTCTGTTTTTCAGCAAGATCAAATTAACTATCACCCAACGTGATCCCAAAGGCTTTACTTGGTAATTTATTGAAACAAAAGCAATAAAACATGATCAACACAGTAGCATAATCATGTGAACACACAAAAATAGTAGGTAAAAGTGTTGGGTTGTGTCCCAACAAGCGCTTTTCTTTAATGCCTTTTAGCTAGGCATGATGATTTCAATGATGCTCGCATAAAAGATAAGAATTGAATCATTAAGAGAGCATCATGAAGCATATGACTAGCAAATTTAGGTCTAATCCACTTCCTATGCATAGGGATTTTGTGAGCAAATAACTTATGGGAACAAGAATCAACTAGCATAGGAAGGCAAAATAAGCGCAACTTCGAAACAATCAACACATAGAGAAGAAACTTGATATTACTGAGATATGTGAGAGCATAAGTTCCTTCCTCATAATAATTTTCAGAAACATCATGAATGGATTCAACAATATAAGTATCACATACAACACTCTTTTCATGATGCACAAGCATAGAAGATTTATCACTGTTTATGGCATACATGTCACCATAATAATCATCATAGATAGCAACTTTATGTTCATAGTCAATAGAAACCTCTTCCAAAATAGTGGATGTATCACTAAATAAAGTCATGACCTCTCCAAATCCACTTTCATCACTATTGTAATAAGATTCAACACCCTCCAAAATAGTGGGATCACTACTACCAAGAGTTGAAACTCTTCCAAACCCACTTTCATCAATGTAATCATCATAAATAGGAGGCATGCTATCATCATAATAAATTTTCTTATCGAAGGTAGAAGGAATCAAAGGATCATATTCATTAAGCAAAGCATCCCCAAGCTTAGGACAAGCATTATTTCCAGCAAATAAATCTTCAAACATATCGTACTCATTAAACATAACATCCCCAAGCTTGTGGTTTTGCATATCATCACAATCATTCTTATTAATAGCACGAATGGCACCAATAGTATACCAAACATTATTATCATATTCTTCCAAGCAAGTCCTAAAAAGATTTTCAATATCATAATGGATATCGGTGTCTTCCCAATCATAATCATTACAACAAGTAGTAGGTATCACAAAATCATACTCAATATCATCATCCTCCATCGACATATTTGATTCACTTTCATGAGGCACAATGTTGATAGGAGCAACATTATTTGGGAGAGATACCTTTTTTACCTTTATTCTTTCTTCTTTTCTTCTTCACCACATCATTTGTGGGTTTAATTAATTTTTTCAAGCTTCTTGGTGAAGAGATTGATTGGATAGGAAGCTCCTCCTTGTTACCTAACTCATCATAATAAACACTAGGAGGGTACTGGGAAACATTTTCCCATTCATTAGTACTCTCTTCACATTCCATTTGTTTTCTTGCCTTTAGGTAGTTGGCAATATAAGGATTCTCAATGCAATTTGCCGCACAATTATATGTTTCATTTCTTCATACCCCAAAATAAGACTAAGCTCTTTATGATGCTCAAGGGTAATCAAGTTATCGCAATTTTTGGACACGATTTGTTCATGAAATAATTTGCATTGGATATTTAAATGACCACGTTCATTGCAAAGTTCACAAGGATGGCGAAAAAAGTACATCTTTCAGCACAATCATCTAGCATCTCTTGCAAATTTTTCATTTCTAAATATTTATGCTTCTTACGAAATCTATCTTCCCTTTTCGGTGTGCAAAGGCACTCCCTATTCACTCCACAAAAAGTGACATGCTTATAAGAAACATTGTTGTCATGACTTGTACAATCATCATTAGCATTTTGGATACTCAAAGAATTCACACTAACAACATTGCAATCATGCTCATCATTCAAATATTTTGTGCCAAGCATTTTATTGACTTCCTCTTCTAACAATTGAGCACAATTTTCTGAACCATCATTTTCAAGAAAGATATTATAAAGATGATCAATACTATGATGCAACCTCAATTCCATTTTTTGTAGTTTTCTTTTATAAACCAAACTAGTGATAAAACAAGAAACTAAAAGATTTAATTGCAAGATCTAAAGATATACCTTCAAGATCTCACCTCCCTGGCAACGGCGCCAAAAAAGAGTTTGATGTCTACTACGCAACTTTATTCTTGTAGACACATGTTGGGCCTCCAAGCGCAGAGTTTTGTAGGATAGTAGCAATTTTTCCTCAAGTGGATGACTGATGTCTACTACACAACCTTCTTCTTGTAGACGTTGTTGGGCCTCCAAGTGCAGAGGTTTGTAGGACAGTAGCAAATTTCCCTCAAGTGGATGACCTAAGGTTTATCAATCCGTAGGAGGCGTAGGATGAAGATGGTCTCTCTCAAGCAACCCTGCAACCAAATAACAAAGAGTCTCTTGTGTCCCCAACACACCCAATACAATGGTAAATTGTATAGGTGCACTAGTTCAGCAAAGAGATGGTGATACAAGTGCAATATGGATGGTAGATATAGGTTTTTGTAATCTGAAAATATAAAAACAGCAAGGTAACAAGTGGTAAAAGTGAGCGTAAACGGTATTGCAATGCTAGGAAACAAGGCCTAGGGTTCATACTTTCACCAGTGCTAGTTCTCTCAACATTAATAACATAATTGGATCATATAACTATCCCTTAACATGCAACAAAGAGCCACTCCAAAGTCACTAATAGCGGAGAACAAACGAAGAGATTATGGTAGGGTATGAAACCACCTCAAAGTTATTCTTTCCAATCAATCCGTTGGGCTATTCCTATAAGTGTCACAAACAGCCCTAGAGTTCGTACTAGAATAACACCTTAAGACACACATCAACCAAAACCCTAATGTCACCTAGATACTCCAATGTCACCTCAAGTATCCGTGGGTATGATTATACAATATGCATCACACAATCTCAGATTCATCTATTCAACCAACACAGAGAACCTCAAAGAGTGCCCCAAAGTTTCTACCGAAGAATCAAGACGAAAACGTGTGCCAACCCCTATGCATAAGTTCATGGGCGGAACCCACAAGTTGATCACCAAAACATACATCAAGTGAATCACGTGATATCCCATTGTCACCACAGATACGCACGGCAAGACATACATCAAGTGTTCTCAAGTCATTAAGGACTCAATCCGATAAGATTACTTCAAGGGGAAAACTCAATCCATTACAAGAGAGTAGAGGGGGAGAAGCAACATAAGATCCAACTATAATAGCAAAGCTCGCGATACATCAAGATCGTGCCAAATCAAGAACACGAGAGAGAGATCAAACACATAGCTACTGGTACATACCCTCAGCCCCGAGGGTGAACTACTCCCTCCTCGTCATGGAGAGCGCCGGGATGATGAATATGGCCATCGGTGAGGGTTCCCCCCTCCGGCAAGGTGCCGGAACAGGGTCCCGATTGGTTTTTGGTGGCTATAGAGGCTTGCGGCGGCGGAACTCCCGATCTATTCTGTTCCCCGATCGTTTTAGGGTATATTGATATATATAGGAGGAAGAAGTACGTCAGGGGAGCCACGAGGGGCCCACGAGGGTGGAGGGCGCGCCCTAGGGGGGTGGGTGTGCCCCCTACATCGTGGCTCCCTCGTTTCTTTCCTGACGTGCACTCCAAGTCTACCAGGTTTCTTTCCTTCCAAAAATAACTTCTCCAGAAGGTTTCATTCTGTTTCGACTCCGTTTGATATTCCTTTTCTTCGAAACACTGAAACAAGGGAAAAAACAGGAACTGGCACTAGGCTCTGGGTCTATAGGTTAGTCCCAAAAATAATATAAAAGTGCATAGTAAAGCCCATAAAACATCCAAGATGGATAATATAATAGCATGAATACTTTATAAATTATAGATACGTTGGAGACGTATCAACATCCCCAAGCTTAATTCCTGCTCGTCCTTGAGTAGGTAAATGATAAAAGAAAGAATTTATGGGTTTGATCAATGATAATTTCAATCACCTTTTCTAGCATCATTATATGTCATAACAGTAGCTCAACTCATAGAACTTTGCATGATCAAGTAACAAACTATTTACATGTTAAAATATAGATCATAAACTTTCTTGAAAACCAACAAACCGTGTTATTAGTCATCAAACAATTACATTTCATCTTATTTGATTCAGCAAAATTCACATACTCAACTATCATTTAGTCTTCCACTATTGCTACCACTCAAAGCATATTTTTAGAACAAATAGTATTCATCGAACACAGAGAAAGATAGGGGCTTAATGTTTCGCCTCCCAACCTTTTACCTCAAGGGTAATGCCAATAGTAATAATTCATGCTCAAATATATTTGAATGGCCATATATGCCTAGATCTTTCCATCACATGATGGTTACCAACTAAAAGAGTAGGTTGGAATGAGAAGGAATGCTACTGACTCTTGCATAAAACTAAAAGATAGGCCCTTCGCAGAGGGAAGCAGAGATTTGCAGAGGTGCCAGAGCTCGAAGCAAAGACAGAGATGAAAATAATTTTGAGAGGTATGCTTTCATTGTCAACATAACGACCAAGAGTTCCCAATATCTTCCATACTACATACATTATAGGCGGTTCCCAAACAAAAAGGTAAAGATTTTTACTCCCCCTCCACCAACAATCATCAATCCATGGCTTTCCTGAAACAACGGGTGCCTCCAACTAACATCAAACCTGGGGAGTTTTGTTTGCAATTATTTTTGATTTGATTTCGATCTTTTGATCATGGGACTGGGCATCCCAGTTACCAGCCATTTTCTCGTGAATGATGAGCGGAGTCCACTCATCGTGAGAATAACCCACCTAGCATGGAACATACTGCTAACCCGTAGTCGCTACATGAGCGATTCGGGCATACAAAACAGATTATTATTTGAAGGTTTAGAGTTTGGCACATGCAAATTTACTTGGAACGGCAGGTAAATACCGCATATAGGTAGATATGGTGGACACTCATGGAAGAAACTTGGTTCAAGGGATTCTGATGCACAAGCAGTATTCCCGCTTAGTACATAAATTTTGGCTAGCAAAGGATTCTAAATAGCAAGCACCACATGTTAGAGGATCCATAACAATATTACTTATACAAATATACCCAAGCATAACTCATTATGTTATCTTCCTTGTCCAACTTCAACTAATTTGCTCAGGTTTGAAAATAATTAATGGGGCTCACAATCATAGAAGATGTCCAAGATAGTATTATATGTGAAATCTCTCTTCCTTCAATATTCTTTCATGAATTGTTCAAGTGACCAATACAACGTTTGCTAACCTTCAATAAATTTACCACCTCTACTTCTTATATGTAAAGGCATTACTCCCCATGGGAAAGGCATATGAAACATATATAATTTCAGATTTATGACATTCAAATCATTCAACCATTTACTCATAGGTTATAAGTGAAGCACACGAGTAAATGACAAACTACTACAAAAATATAAGTGAAGATCAATGAGTAGTTGAATAATTATGTAACTATGTGAAGACTCTCCAACATTTAATAATTTCAGATCTTGATATTTTATTCAAACAGCAAGCAAAACAAACTAAAATAAAATGACGCTCCAAGCAAAACACATATCATGTGGTGAATAAAAATATAGCTCCAAGTAAAGTTACCGATGAACGAAGACGAAAGAGGGGATGCCTTCCGGGGCATCCCCAAGCTTAGGCTCTTGGTTATCCTTTAATATTACCTTGGGGTGCCTTGGGAATCCCCAAGATTAGGCTCTTTCCACTACTTATTCCATAGTCCATCGAATCCTTACCCCAAAACTTGAAAACTTCACAACACAAAACTTAACAGAAAATCTCGTGAGCTCCGTTAGCGAAAGAAAACAAAACACCACTTCATGATACTATAATGAACTCATTATTTATTTATATTGGTGTTAAACCTACTGTATTAAAACTTCTCTATGGTTTATAAACTATTTTACTAGCCATAGAATCATCAAAATAAGCAAACAACACACGAAAAACAGAATCTGTCAAAAACAGAACAATATGTAGTAATCTGTAACTAACGCAAACTTCTGGAACTCCAAAAATTCTAAAATAAATTGGTGGACCTGAGGAATTTTCTAGTAATCATATGAAAAAATAATCAACTAAATATCACTCTCCAGTAAAAAGTTTTAGCTAATCTCGTGAGCGCTAAAGTTTCTGTTTTTTACAGCATGATCATAAAGACTTCACCCAAGTCTTCCCAAAGGTTCTACTTGGCACAAACACTAAATTAAACACAAAACCACATCTAAATATAATCTATATGGATTATTTATTCCTAAACAGAACCAAAAAGCAATAAACTAAAATAAAATTGGGTTGCCTCCCAACAAGCGCTAACGTTTAACGCCCCTAGCTAGGCATGATGATTTCAATGATGCTCACATAAATGATTAGAATTGAAACATAAAGAGAGCATCATGAAGCATATGACAAGCACATTTAAGTCTAACCCACTTCCTATGCATATGGATTTTGTGAGAAAACAACTTATGGGAACAATAATCAACTAGCATAGGAAGGCAAAACAAGCATAACTTCAAAACTTTAAGCACATAGAGAGGAAACTTGATATTATTGCAATTCCTACAAGCATATATTCCTCCCTCATAATAATTTTCATTAGCATCATGAATGAATTCAAAAATATAACCAGCACCTAAAGCATTCTTTTCATGATCTACTTGCATAGAAAATTTACTATTCTCCACATAAGCAAAATTCTTCTCATTCGGAATAGTGGGAGTATCATAAGAGACTTGAATACTATAAATTGTTTCCACATTAAAAGAGTAATGTTTAGAAAAAGTGTAATCACAATCATGACAAGTTATATATATATAATCATCACTACTTTTTATAGCATAAGTTCTATCACAATAATCATCATAAGTAGCAACTTTGTTCTCATCATAATCGATTGAAACCTCTTCCGAAATAGTGGATACATCACTAAATAAAGTCATGACCTATCCAAATCCACTTTCAAAAATATTATAAGATTCAACATCCTCCAAAATAGTGGGATCATTACTTCCTAAAGTTGACACTCTTCCAAACCCACTTTCATAAATATAATCATCATATGTAGGAGGCATGCTATCATCATAACAAATTTGCATATCAAAACTTGGGAGACAAAAAATATCATCTTCATTAAACATAGCATCCCAAGCTTGGGACAAACATTAATTGCAGCAAATATATTCTCAAAAACATCATCTTCTTCAAACATAGCATCCCCAAGCTTGGGCCTTTTCATATCATAAGCATAATCACTCTCATCATTAATAGTATGGATAGCACCAATAGTATAGCAATTATCATATTCTTCCAAGCAAGTGCCAAAAAGATTTTCAAGATCATAAGAAGTATTATTATCTTCCCAATCATAATCATCACAACAAGCAATAGGCATAACGAGATCATCAGCAAGTGCATCATCTTCCACAATTATTTTTGATTCATTTTCATGGGGCACAACAATAATAGGAGCAACATTATTTGGGAGAGATATCTTTTTACCTCTCTTCCTTTTTCTTTTCTTCTTCTTCACCACATCATGTGTGGGTTAAATCCTATTTTTGGAGCTCCTTATTAATGATATTGGTTGAATATAAGGCTCCTCCTCGTTACCTGATTCATCATAAGAAATAATAGGAGGATATTGGGAAGTCTCTTCCCTTTCATTAGTGTTCTCTTCATATTCTATTTGCTTTCTTTTCTTTATGTAATTGGCAATATAAGGATTCTCAATGCAATTCACCACATAATACATATAAATCTTCTCTAGATCAAAATCAAGAAATCTATCAAGATTAAACTTTGGAATACCCTCAGTTATACGTTTCATTTCCTCATACCCCCAAAGAAGACTAAGCTCTTTATGATGCTCAAGGGTAATCAAATTATCACAATTTTTGGATATGATTCGGTCATGAAACAATTTGCATTGGAGATTTAAATGACCATGTTCATTGCAAAGTTCAC
Source organism: Triticum dicoccoides (assembly GCF_002162155.2). Taxonomy (NCBI): domain Eukaryota; kingdom Viridiplantae; phylum Streptophyta; class Magnoliopsida; order Poales; family Poaceae; genus Triticum; species Triticum dicoccoides. The sequence continues at coordinate 487,666,565 of NC_041384.1, read as the reverse complement.
AAGGGGCGTGAAAAATATTGAATTTTTTAGCACAAACATCAAGACTTTATTGCAACAATTTAGTTTCTAAATACTTATGCCTCTTGCAATATCTATCTTCCCTACTTGGTGTGTACTTGCAAACCCAATGCACTCCACAAAAATTGACATGTTTATAGGAGACATTGTCATCGTAACTAGTGCAATCATCATTAGTACTATGGATATTCAAGGAGTTCATACTAACAACATTGCAATCATGCTCATCATTCAAAGATTTAGTGCCAAAAAATTTAATGCATTCTTCTTCTAGCACTTTGGCACAATTTTCCTTTCCATCATACTCACGAAAGATATTAAAAAGATGAAGTGTATGAGACAAACTCAATTCCATTTTTTGTAGTTTTCTTTTATAAACTAAACTTCTGAGCTTCACGAGTCTTTCCCAACAATGTAGACTGAACTTCCATTGCTACAACAAAACCTTTGGGAACAACCTCCAACCGAAGTTCCCTGAGATCCTCGGCTAACTCCTTTGGTAATCCTCCGATTATGAGGGTATTCGTCCTTGTTTTCTTTATGGTTGTGTCCTATTTCTCCACAAAGCTTGTATGCACAAGGTTTCTTCATATCCTTTCCATAAGGCCTCAATTTCTAGGACACAAGCCAAGACTTTAACAAAGTCCACTTAAATTCCTTCCAAGTGGTTACTCCTTGCCATCCATTGATGGTTTGGTACATCCTCCACCAAGTAGCAGCACCTCTTTCAAAGCACTGAAAAGCATGCTGGGTCATATCCTTTCTGACTATAGGGTTATTCTTCATGTGATCCTCCATGTTCTGAATCCATTGGTCCGTCTCCAATTGACTCATCGGTCCAGAAAATATAAGCTCATCTTCATTCATCCTCTATTGGGTCCATGGGTTTTGGGGTGAGATAAGAGAGATAGAGAGGGATACACACAATACAAACAATAGTATTGAAAAGATAGATTTTATTGTGGCTGTCAGAAAAACAACAAACAAATGACAACTCACAATCATCGCATCTAACGTAGGTATATAACAGGGGTTTGGTCTTCTAAGGTCAATAAATCGTCAAAGTCGCCAAACTCTTCAAGTCTTGCTCATGTCTCCGATGGCTTCTTCCAATCGTGCTTGTCCTTTTTGTCAGATCATCTCTGTTGTCGTGAAATCTCTCATGACATCCTTTAATATTCTGGAGTTGTATTCCAAATTTCTAGATTTCATCAACCTCGACATGACCCATGATCGTACTATCCTTCAGTTCATGACGAATCTTTGATGTCTCAAGGTTTTGCTCCTCTAGCTTGGCTACTTTCAGCTTCTGGGTCCTGAGTTCTTCACGAAACACTTCCTTATCAAATACTGCTTCTTGTAGCTCCATCTTAACTTCTTGATGTAACACTCCAGATCCTGGTGATACACCGGCTAAGGTTAGAACTTCATCCTTTGTTGATAGATGCTCCGTCAGCCTTCTACCATCCAATCCTTCCATGCATGTGCATGCTTTAACTTAGCATGGTGACAATAGCATAAGCGGGCGATAACATCATGGATAGTTGTGTTTCTGTTCTTGTCATTCCCATGAGCTATCTCTCCATAGTTGATATCTCCTGCATTAGGGTTTTCCTTGACAAAAACTTTGAGTTCTATAGCTCCATGTTCCGGTCTTTCTCCAACACACCTTGATCTCGGGTATTGACAATTTCAAAAGTCTGCCAAGTTCCATAAGGGTAGCCTTCCTATACCAATCTGGAAATTCTTCACAGCCTTCAAATTCTCCTAGTCTTCAGAGTCTTCAACAGTTGTAGTTTCCATTATCATAATGTACAGTAAAATCCTCTTCATTCCGAATGGTCTTAGTTGTCCGATATCTTGTACTTCTACCAGTCGAATCCTCGTATGGTCAAATGGGGGAAAGGGATATGGTCTCACTAAAAGGGAATATTTGAATAAGCTCAGAAGAGAAGAGAGGTAAAAGATCTTTTTGAAAATGAAGTTCGCAGAGAAAATCTTTTCTATAGGCTTGCCAGTTTCTAAGGTCACGTCCTACAGTCAACATGTGCTCTGATACCATCTTGTAGCGACCCGACCCGAATGGATCAAGTCTCTGTGCTTAAGTGTCATCCCTGGATCGGTATGCTGACACACACAGTACTCAAAGGATTTATAACAGAGGTAAATCACATGTATAAAGTAACGTAAATACTATTACCTCAATCCATATAGCGGAAGCAACAAGGTTGTGGATTCCCATCAACACCAACGGCAAAGTTGAGTGTAGAAATTGTAACCCTAACGTATCACTTACTCGTCGTAAGAAACCTGCAACATGAGACGTTGCAGCCCAAAACGGGTCAGTACATTGAATGTATTGGCAAATTCACACCATAGAGAAAATGATGAACAATGGCTATCACTACATGCGTATATGGCTGGTGGAAAAGCTCTATGGTTATAATGTTTTTGCGAAAAGCCAATTTTTCCCTACTACAAAGGAATAAATTTTATTTAACTATCATGGTGGTTGTTAAACATTGAGAATGGTTGACAGCATTCTCAATCCCAATTAAGCATCATCATTAAAACCCAACAAAATTAATTAAGTAACATGATGAGATCAACAGGATAATCCAAGAACTAGATACTCAAAACGTCCATAACCGGGGACACGGCTAATCATGATTAGTTTATACACTCTGCAGAGGTTTGCACACTTTTCCCCACAAGACTCGATCTCCTCCGTTGGATTTCTCGCACTACATGGTGTTTGAGAAACGGATGACCGAGACATAGTCTTTTAGAAGCGCTAGCACCTTACGATCGGGTAGACCGTACCACCTACATCCCCTACATCTGCTAGTCTACCACTGTAAGAGTTCGAACGACTTAATCAACTATGCTAGAGCCCATAGTAGCTTGTGGCTGCACACGGAAGTTTCTAGCATGAATAATCTCATGATCCCTTTGAGCCTGGGTGGCGGTCCAAAAGAAAACAGGCAAGTCCTGGAAACCAGGTGCCTTAATCCACCCAGATGTGTGTTTAAGTTGCCACCTTAAGTAAACCATTAATTAACAAACTCACATCTGTCATGAATACTCTCAAAACCCAATCCACGTCTACGAGCATAGCATGGCATAATAAGCATAGCGTAATAGTAACTCCCAAGGTTTTAATGCAGGGCAATAGGTTCCTACCTCATCAACTACTTCCCAAAACCCACATGTTATCAATCCTACTCATGCAATGTTTGAGGGTAAAACTAATGCATAAAAACTGGGTATGAAAGGGTTATGATCAAAGTGTGAACTTGCATGCAATGTAGATGAAGATGATTCACACTCAAAACTCTTGATAGCTCTACTCGTCACACTCCGGTTAATCTATCGTAAGCAAGCAATAGTAACCACACATAAGCAATCACTCAAAAGATCGGAAAGAACGAAAAAGGCAACTTGAAAACCATCAAACTGATCAAATAACTCTTGCAACATAAAACAATTTCTAACAGTACCAAAATTATGTGCATTTGGCCTTATCAGAAGGTTTAGGTCAAGAGCTTTGATTTGCAAAAAGAATCAACTGAAACAGAGCTACGAAACTCAAGTTACAATCAAACAAAGTTTGAATACAAATCTGTTTTGAATTCAAATTTTAAAATTTTCAAAAACATGTTTAAGTTGGATTACTGGAAAGAGGGGATCATAACGAAGACGTGGGCGTTGGTTTCGTTGGATTTGGACTAACGAGTAAAAAGATGTGGTGTTTTGAAAATTAGGGACTAAACTGCAAAGAAAGAAATTGCAACTAGGTCCTTGGATACGTGTCAGACTGGCCGAAATCTGTTCGTTGCGAGGCTAAAACGGCGGACGTTCACTATTTAGCGCATACTAGTTCCAAATAAAAAAACAAACCTAACTAATCCTAACCGTAGCTTTAAGATCGGACGGTCGAGGTGAGAGGGGGGCTTTATCGCGGCGGTCACATCGTCGGTGTCGGAGAAGAAAGCGGCGGCGGCGGCGGCTCGAACGGGACGTCGGCTCCGGGGCTCGGCGGCGCCGGTGGAGAAGATGGAGAGGCGCGACTCGATGAGGAGAAGGCGGTGGCGGTGTCGGTGCTCGGCCTCGGAGTCGAAACGGCGCGGGCTTGGCGGCGGATCTCGCGAACTCCGACGAGTTCGCGCGGGGCGTGGAGAGCTGCGGTTTGAGGCAAAACAAGGCCAGGGGCTCAGCTTATAAAGGAGGGTCACCTTGGGCGAGGGGAGAAGACGGGGAAGGCGCCCGGGTTGAGCACGGCATCGGCCGGCGAATCGTGCGCATGCTGGACTCCGGCGGGAGGTTGGTGACGAACCCGACAGGTGGGTCCCACCTATCAGTGGCTGGGCGTGGCAGCGTGCATGCGGAGGAGAGAGTGGCGGGCGAGGCGGAGGCGGTTCGGGCACGCGGAGGCCGCTGCTGGGCTGGGCTGGCGCTGGACTGGGCTGGGCCGGTCCAGTTCGGCGGGGGAGGAGGATTTGTTTTTTTAACACAGGCAAAAGAAAATAAAATAAAAGCGAACTAAAAGAAAATATTATATAGCCATATAATATATCAATATTTTCAAAAAAATATTTCCAACAACATGGACATTTTCCTAGCAATAAATAAAATCCACGCAATTTTAAATAAAGCCAAGAGTGCCACTGACCTACTAAAATCCAGTAAAAATCATTTTAAAAATACCAAAATGATTTCAAATTAATTTCTCTCCAATTTTCTGATGTAGGGGATCATGTTACCCTATTTTCCATATATATTTTTTTGGAGAAAAATAATTTGAATAAAACCCAAATAACCCCAAATTGAAAATAAATTCAAAAGAACTCTGAATTTAATTCTTTGAAACTTCCAACTCATATTTCATATATTTTGAAGAAGTCATTTTATCCTCGCTCGTGAAAATCATTGAGTTGCATAAAGTTTCAGAATTGGAAATGTTTTCAAATGAAATTCAAATATTTTCAACACCCCTTGTCATTTGAATAAATGGAAGAAGTCATGTCATCTTCTCTCCAGGGTTTTGTGATGAAAAGTATTTGAATTCATGGAGATCATAAAATGCAAATGTGAAAGTTTGGGAAAGTCCTTTTATTCCCTCTCATTTAACTTTCAAAAGTTTCGAATTCACTCACTTTCAGTCAATCAATCAAACAATCAATCAAGTCTATCTATTTATTATAACATTCCAAAATTTAGAATTTTGGGATGTTACAAACCTACCACCCTTAAGATGAATCTCGTCCTCGAGATTCGGAGAGGCTAGAAAGAAATAGGTTAGGTTTGGGGGTCTTCTCAAAATCCATCGATCATCACAAGGGGTCTGGGGTGCTACCACCCTTAGAAACATGGTTATGGTTCCAGCAAAACTCATATACTCCATCCTTATTGTTGACAATGTCGGTCTTCTTAGATCTTCAGTATAATTCCTTTCTCTGGGCTCTTCCGGTAATGGCATAACCTTTTCCTCAATTCTTCTGTCCTTTCATCTTGGTAAGGTTATTCCGACACTAGGTCTTCTTAGCTGACGGGTCTGGCGCCAATACTAAACAATATCGATATCTCATGGTGGTCAACAATTTATGGTTTCTCCTGCAGGAAAATGGGTCTGGTTGATCCTCACCGTATAACCTACGGTTGGCAAAAGCTGCCTTGTACAAGGGAAAAAATTCTTATACCATTCTATGGTTTAAACAGGGTTTTGATCGTCGTCTCTTTACTATAGGTAAGTCACTCAGATTTACCATCCCATATAGCAAGGCGGATAATAAGAGTAAGTCGGTATGGTGATCAATCCATCCCGCACCCAAATCATTACCTTGTATATGGTTTAGAGAATCTCGCGTTCTAACACTCGGTCATCCTCACAAGCATTGCAGAATTTCTCTTGTCAACGAACTAAGTTCAGATAAATCCATTGATTCTGCAAGCCAAACAAACATCTATCGTTTCTTCACAACTCTCAGGTTTGCGGAAATCCTATAAGATCATCTGTTGATGAAGTCGTAACTTCTTCCAGGGTTTTTCCTTCAGCAAGAATGTGCTTGCTTCTTGGTAGGTCCTGGGGCCTGTGGGTTATGGCCCATCTCATCTCTTGTAAACCTTGAACTCATCCTCAGGGTAACTGATCGTTATTCCAACATCCAACTTCCAGCTTCCTAGCATACTAAAACTCCATCCAATTTTATTGTCTCCCTTCCTTCTATTGGCACCAAACTAGGACATGATTACTCAGACTTATCATGGAATTTCCATTGTTCCATATTTCCAACATCATCCCTCCTTTATATCCAATAGTAATTCATCCCTTCATACTCTTGGGATATCCCGCATACAGAGATAAAAACTTATACTTATGAAGTCCATACTCCACTTCATAGAACATCATTATCCTTTCTAGGGTCAAGCGTCCTTACAAGGGAATATTGGCCATCTCTGCATGGCACTTCTTTAACTGGGAATCGTGAAACACATCATGAACTCCTCATAGTCCTTCGGGTGACTCCAACTTGTTGGCCACTTCTCCCATACGCTCCAAAACTCGGTATGGTGCTACAAATCTCGGGGCTAACTTTCCCTTTATTCCAAATCGCTTAACTCCTCGCGAAGGGGACAGACGAAGACATGCTCTGTCTCCAATTTTATAGACTACCTGCTTGCGTTTTTGAGTCTGCATAACTCTTCTGCCTGGACTGAGCTACCTTCAGTCTATCTCGAATCAAATTATCATTTTCTTCTGACTCCTTGATCACATGTGGTTCAAACAACTGACGGTCTCCAACTTCATCCTACATCAACGGTGTCTGGCTCCTTACCCAATACAAAGCTTCAAAAGGGGCCATCTTCAAACTGGCTTGGTAACTATTGTTGTATGAGAACTCCGTGTAAGGTAGATTATCATGCCTACTAGATCCATAATCTAGCGTACACGCTCTCAACATGTCCTCCAGAATCTGTTTAACTCTCTCGATCTATCTATCTATCTGTGGATGAAAGGCTGTAATGAACTCTAGCCTAGTACCCAAAGTCGGGTGCAGCTGATTCCAAAACTTTGAGGTAAAAAGGTGTTCCTCTATCTGATATGATGGTCCTCGGAACTCCATGCAGACATACGATCCTGGTTAAATATATCTTGGCCAACTTCTCACTTGTATATGTGGTTTTTTACTGGGATAAAGTGAGCCACTTTGGTCAAGCGAATCAACTACTACCCAGATAGAATCATGTCCCGTTCGGGTTCTGGGAATTCCAGTAATTACATACATGCCAAACTTATCCCGCTTCCATTCGGGTAACGGCATAGGCTGTAGTAATCCTGCTGGCTTCTGATGCTCTGCTTTTACTTTCTCTGGCATACATCACTTATGACTACATACTCCGCAATATCCTTCTTCTTACCAGTCCACCAGAAACACTCCTTCAAATCCAATGACATCTTGGTGTTTTCAGGGTGAATCGAGTATGTGAGTCATGAGCCTCCTGAAGTATTAACTTCCTGATCTTTGCATTATTGGGCACATATACACGGTCCTCGGACCATAAGGTGTTGTGCTCATCCTTACGAAAACCTTTGGCCTTTCCTTTGCTCATCCTCTCTTTTACCTCAGCAATCTCTTTGTCATCCTTCTGAGCTTCACGAGTCTTTCCCAACAATGTAGACTGAACTTCCATTGCTACAACAAAACCTTTGGGAACAACCTCCAACCGAAGTTCCCTAAGATCCTCGGCTAACTCCTTTGGTAATCCTTCGATTATGAGCGTATTCGTCCTTGTTTTCTTTATGGTTGTGTCCTATTTCTCCACAAAGCTTGTATGCACAAGGTTTCTTCATATCCTTTCCATAAGGCCTCAATTTCTGGGACACAAGCCAAGACTTTAACAAAGTCCACTTAAATTCCTTCCAAGTGGTTACTCCTTGCCATCCATTGATGGTTTGGTACATCCTCCACCAAGTAGCAGCAGCTCTTTCAAAGCACTGAAAAGCATGTTGGGTCATATCCTTTCTGACTATAGGGTTATTCTTCATGTGATCCTCCATGTTCTGAATCCATTGGTCCGTCTCCAATTGACTCATCGGTCCAGAAAATATAAGCTCATCTTCATTCATCCTCTATTGGGTCCATGGGTTTTGGGGTGAGATAAGAGAGATAGAGAGGGATACACACAATACAAACAATAGTTTTGAAAAGATAGATTTTATTGTGGTTGTCGGAAAAACAACAAACAAATGACAGCTCACAATCGTCGCATCTAACGTAGGTATATAACAGGGGTTTCGTCTTCTAAGGTCAATAAATTGTCAAAGTCGCCAAACTCTTCAAGTCTTGCTCATGTCTCCGATGGCTTCTTCCAATCGTGCTTGTCCTTTTTGTCAGATCTTCTCTGTTGTCGTGAAATATCTCATGACATCCTTTAATATTCTGGAGTTGTATTCCAAATTTCTGGATTTCATCAACCTCGACATGACCCATGATCGTACTATCCTTCAGTTCATGACGAATCTTTGATGTCTCAAGGTTTTGCTCCTCTAGCTTGGCTACTTTCAGCTTCTGGGTCCTGAGTTCTTCACGAAACACTTCCTTATCAAATACTGCTTCTTGTAGCTCCATCTTAACTTCTTGATGTAACACTCCAGATCCTAGTGATACACCGGCTAAGGTTAGAACTTCATCCTTTGTTGATAGATGCTCCGTCAGCCTTCTACCATCCAATCCTTCCATGCATGTGCATGCTTTAACTTAGCACGGTGACAATAGCATAAGCGGGCGATAACATCATGGATAGCTGTGTTTCTGTTCTTGTCATTCCCATGAGCTATCTCTCCATAGTTGATATCTCCTGCCTTAGGGTTTTCCTTGACAAAAACTTTGAGTTCTATAGCTCCATGTTCCGGTCTTTCTCCAACACACCTTGATCTCGGGTATTGACAGCTTCAAAAGTCTGCCAAGTTCCATAAGGGTAGCCTTCCTATACCAATCTGGAAATTCTTCTCAGCCTTCAAATTCTCCTAGTCTTCAGAGTCTTCAACAGTTGTAGTTTCCATTATCATAATGTACGGTAAAATCCTCTTCATTCTGAATGGTCTTAGTTGTCCGATATCTTGTACTTCTACCAGTCGAATCCTCGTATGGTCAAATGGGGGAAAGGGATATGGTCTCATTAAAAGGGAATATTTGAATAAGCTCAGAAGAGAAGAGAGGTAAAAGATCTTTTTGAAAATGAAGTTCGTAGAGAAAATCTTTTCTATAGGCTTGCCAGTTTCTAAGATCACGTCCTACAGTCAACATGTGCTCTGATACCATCTTGTAGCAACCCGACCCGAATGGATCAAGTCTCTGTGCTTAAGTGTCATCCTTGGATCGGTATGCTGACACACACAGTACTCGAAGGATTTATAATAGAGGTAAATCACATGTATAAAGTAACGTAAATACTATTACCTCAATCCATATAGCGGAAGCAACAAGGTTGTGGATTCCCATCAACACCAACGACAAAGTTGAGTGTAGAAATCGTAACCCTAACGTATCACTTACTCGTCGTAAGAAACCTGCAACATGAGACGTTGCAGCCCGAAACGGGTCAGTACATTGAATGTACTGGCAAATTCACACCATAGAGAAAATGATGAACAATGGCTATCACTACATGCATATATGGCTGGTGGAAAAGCTCTATGGTTATAATGTTTTTGCGAAAAGCCAATTTTTCCCTACTGCAAAGGAATAAATTTTATTTAACTATCATGGTGGTTGTTAAACATTGAGAATGGTTGACGGCATTCTCAATCCCAATTAAGCATCATCATTAAAACCCAACAAAATTAATTAAGTAACATGATGAGATCAACAGGATAATCCAAGAACTAGATACTCAAAACTTCCATAACCGGGGACACGACTAATCATGATTAGTTTATACACTCTGCAGAGGTTTGCGCACTTTTCCCCACAAGACTCGATCTCCTCCGTTGGATTTCTCGCACTACATGGTGTTTGAGAAACGGATGACCGAGACATAGTCTTTTATAAGCGCTAGCACCTTACGATCGGGTAGACCGTACCACCTACATCCCCTACATCTGCTAGTCTACCATTATAAGAGTTCGAACGACTTAATCAACTATGCTAGAACCCATAGTAGCTTGTGGCTGCACACGGAAGTTTCTAGCATGAATAATCTCATGATCCCTTTGAGCCTGGGTGGCGGTCCAAAAGAAAACAGGCAAGTCCTGGAAACCACGTGCCTCAATCCACCTAGATGTGTGTTTAAGTTGCCACCTTAAGTAAACCATTAATTAACAAACTCACATCTATCATGAATACTCTCAAAACCCAATCCACGTCTACGAGCATAGCATGGCATAATAAGCATAGCGTAATAGTAACTCCCAAGGTTTTAATGCAGGGCAATAGGTTCCTACCTCATCAACTACTTCCCAAAACCCACATGTTATCAATCCTACTCATGCAATGTTTGAGGGTAAAACTAATGCATAAAAAATGGGTATGAAAGGGTTATGATCAAAGTGTGAACTTGCCTGCAATGTAGATGAAGATGATTCACACTCAAAACTCTTGATAGCTCTACTCGTCACACTCTGGTTAATCTATCGTAAGCACGCAATAGTAACCACACATAAGCAATCACTCAAAAGATCGGAAAGAACGAAAAAGGCAACTTGAAAACCATCAAACCGATCAAATAACTCTTGCAACATAAAACAATTTCTAACAGTACCAAAATTATGTGAATTTGGCCTTATCAGAAGGTTTAGGTCAAGGGCTTTGATTTGCAAAAAGAATCAACTGAAACGGAGCTACGAAACTCAAGTTACAATCAAACAAAGTTTGAATACAAATCTGTTTTGAATTCAAATTTTAAAATTTTCAAAAACATGTTTAAGTTGGATTACTGGAAAGAGGGGATCAAAATGAAGACGTGGGCGTTGGTTTTGTTGGATTTGGACTAACGAGTAAAAAGATGTGGTGTTTTGAAAATCAGGGACTAAACTGCAAAGAAAGAAATTGCAACTAGGTCCTTGGATACGTGTCAGAAATCTACTGGCTGAAATCTGTTCGTTGCGAGGCTAAAACGGCGGACGTTCGCTATTTAGCGCATACCAGTTCCAAATAAAAAAACAAACCTAACTAATCCTAACCGTAGCTCTAAGATCGGACGGTCGAGGTGAGAGGGGGGCTTTACCGCGGCGGTCACGTCGTCGGCGTCGGAGAAGAAAGCGGCGGCGGCGGCTCGAACGGGACGGCGGCTCTGGGGCTCGGCGGCGCCGGTGGAGAAGATGGAGAGGCGCGACTCGATGAGGAGAAGGCAGTGGCGGTGTAGGCGCTCGGCCTCGGAGTCAGAACGGCGCGGGCTTGGCGACGGATCTCGCGAACTCCGGCGAGTTCGCGTGGGGCATGGAGAGCTGCTGTTTGAGGCAAAACAAGGCCAGGGCCTCGGCTTATAAAGGGGGGTCACCTTGGGCGAGGGGAGAAGACGGGGAAGGCGCCCTGGTTGAGCACGACGTCGGCCGGCGAATCGTGCGTGTGCTGGACTCCGGCGAGAGGTTGGTGACGAACTCGACAGGTGGGTCCCACCTGTCGGTGGCTGGGCGTGGCTGCGTGCGCGCGGAGGAGAGAGCGGCGGGCGAGGCATAGGCGGTTCGGGCGCGCGGAGGCCGCTGCTGGGCTGGGCTGGCGCTGGACTGGGCTGGGCCGGTCCAGTTCGGCGGCGGAGGAGGATTTGTTTTTTTAACACAGGCAAAAGAAAAGAAAATAAAAGCGAACTAAAAGAAAGTATTATATAGCCATATAATATATCAATATTTTCAGAAAAATATTTCCAACAACATGGACATTTTCCTAGCAATAAATAAAATCCATGCAATTTTAAATAAAGCCAAGAGTGCCACTGACCTACTAAAATCCAGTAAAAATCATTTTAAAAATACCAAAATGATTTCAAATTAATTTCTCTCCAATTTTCTGATGTAGGGGATCATGTTACCCTATTTTCCATATATATTTTTTTGGAGAAAAATAATTTGAATAAAACCCAAATAACCCCAAATTGAAAATAAATTCAAAAGAACTTTGAATTTAATTCTTTGAAACTTCCAACTCATATTTCATATATTTTGAAGAAGTCATTTTATCCTCGCTCGTGAAAATCATTGAGTTGCATAAAGTTTCAGAATTGGAAATGTTTTCAAATGAAATTCAAATATTTTCAACAGCCCTTGTCATTTGAATAAATGGAAGAAGTCATGTCATCTTCTCTCCAGGGTTTTGTGATGAAAAGTATTTGAATTCACGGAGATCATAAAATGCAAATGTGAAAGTTTGGGAAAGTCCTTTTATTCCCTCTCATTTAACTTTCAAAAGTTTCGAATTCACTCACTTTCAGTCAATCAATCAAACAATCAATCAAGTCTATCTATTTATTATAACATTCCAAAATTTAGAATTTTGGGATGTTTCACGGAAAGGGTCTAGATTGGTTTTCGGTGGCTACAGAGCCGTGCAGCGGCGAAACTTCTGATCTAGGTTAGCCCCGAAGGGTTTCGGAATATTTGGAAATTTATAGTGCAAAGAGGGGGTGCGGGAGGCCACCGAGGTGGGCACAACCCACCCGGACGAGCCAGGGCCCCCTGGCGCGCCCTGGTGGGTTGTGACCCCCTCGGGGCACCTCCCAGGTGCTTCTTTGGCCCACTGGTGGTCTTATGGTCCATAAAAAAATCCACAATAAGGTTCGTGGTGTTTGGACTCCACTTGATATTGATTTCCTGCGATCTAAAAAACAAGCAAAAAACAGCAACTGACACTTGGCACTGGGTCAATAGGTTAGTCCCAAAAAATTATATAAAGTTTCTATAATATGATTGTAAAACATCCCAGAATGATAAAATAACAGCATGAATACTTCATAAATTATAGATATGTTGGAGACGTATCAGGAGGTAGTTACTATCTTCGGAGTCATTCAGGTCCTTGGGGTTTAACCGATCCTCGTGCTCCTCCGAGTCGTCTGGCTGCTGTTCGGCGGCAGCGGGGTTGCCAAGGTCTTCCATGTTGTCCGGGGTGCCATTTTCACCGGTTCCCGTGTTGCTTTCTCTGCCTTGATGCCCCTTGGATCGTCGGTGTTGTCTCCGGTGTTTAGGCGGCTCCTTGCCAGGCTTGTTGTTATCTCTCGTGGGGTGCCATCGCCATTATTGTCACCATCGCTATTGTCCTTGGGGTGTCCACCATGTAAACATCGTAGGAGGAGGTGTCCGTCCATCGTCCGGTGACGGGAGGGCAGTATCAGCATGGCCCATGGTTTCGACCTCCTTGGAGGTGTAGTCCAATATGTCGGTTAAGTGCTCGATAGTGGCTACTAAGTGGTTGTGGGTGGGACGTAAAATTCCCTGTGGCCCGCCTCGAGGCCCCGCCGAGCATAGGCCGAGGATGGGCAATCCAAGATGGTCACCATCTGGATCCGATCAAGTGCCTCGTTTAACAGGGCGAGACTAGTTAGATTGGCGTATGGGATTTCCTCGGAGTCGAGCTCCGGTGTGATGGTGAGGCGAGGGGTGGGCCCGGCCAGGGCTGACTCCTGGTCTTCGGGCATCAAACTTTCACAAAGGCTTAAAGCTGGATCTACGGTAAAGATGACCTCAGGTTAACCTTTAGTGCTCAGGGGCAAAACTGCCGACCTGGTCGAGATGACCGGTCGAGTTGGCGTGCAGAACAATGCTGCCGAACGCAAAGAGCTGGCCGGGGACGAAGATGTCCCCGGTGTTAATGCCATCTCCGATGATCAGGCGAGTCATCGATCCTTCGGCGATCCAACAACGGAGCTCTCTACGAAGGCACCAATGTCGGTGTCAAAACTTTATTTTCAATATATAATTTCAAGTCTTTGCATTACATGCTCCAAAGTTAACATAGTTCCATTAACCAAAAGAGGTGGTGGGCCAAACAAATCTATCATAGCATTATAAAAATCAAAAGTGTGGCTACCCAAGAAATTTCCTCCGGTAATGGTATCAAGAATGTATCTATTCCAAGGAGTGATGCCTACATAAAAATTGTGAAGGAGAACGGAAGTAGATTTCTCCCTAGTAGATCTATTTTGCGCATTGCAAATTCTGTACCAAGCATCTTTTAGATTTTCTCCCTCCCTTTGTTTAAAATTGAACTTCATTCTCGGGAGATAAAGGAGTAGATAAAGGACTAGCCAAAACGACAAAACAAGCGGAAAAGAGGTGAACGGAAAAGAGAGGGCGAATAAAAATGGCAAGGGTGAAGTGGGGGAGAGGAAAACGAGAGGCAAATGGCAAATAATGTAATGCGGGAGATAAGGGTTTGTGATACTTGGTATGATGACTTTTGCATAGACTCCCTGGCAACGGCGCCAGAAATCCTTCTTGCTACCTCTTGAGCACCGCGTTGGTTTTCCCTTGAAGAGGAAAGGGTGATGCAGTAAAGCAGCATAAGTATTCCCTCAGTTTTTGAGAACCAAGGTATCAATCCAGTAGGAGACCACGCACGAGTCCCTCGCACCTACACAAACAAATAAATCCTCGCAACCAACGCGATAAGGGGTTTTCAATCCCTTCACGGTCACTTACGAGAGTGAGATCTGATAGATATGGTAAGATAATATTTTTGGTATTTTTATGATAAAGATGCAAAGTAAAATAAAAGGCAATAAAAATAGCTAAGTGTTGGAAGATTAATATGATGGAAAATAGACCCGGGGGACATAGGTTTCACTAGTGGCTTCTCTCAAGAGCATAAGTATTACGGTGGGTGAACAAATTACTGTTGAGCAATTGATAGAATTGAGCATAGCTATGAGAATATCTAGGTATGATCATGTATATAGGCATCACATCCGAGACAAGTAGACCGACTCATTCCTGCATCTACTACTATTACTCCACACATCAACTGCGATCTAGCATGCATCTAGAGTATTAAGTTCATAAGAACAGAGTAACACTTTAAGTAAGATGACATGATGTAGAGGGATAAACTCATGCAAGATGATGTAAACCCCATCTTGTTATCCTTAATGGCAACAATACAATATGTGCCTTGTTGCCCCTACTGTCACTGGGAAAGGACACTGCAAGATTGAACCCAAAGCTAAGCACTTCTCCCATTGCAAGAAAGATCAATCTAGTAGGCCAAACCAAACTGATAATTCGAAGAGACTTGCAAATATAACCAATCATACATAAAAGAATTCAGGGAAGATTCAAATATTGTTCATAGATAAACTTGATCATAAACCCACAATTCATCGGTCTCAACAAACACACCGCAAAAGAAGATTACATCGAATAGATCTCCACAAGAGAGGGGGAGAACATTGTGTTGAGATCCAAAAAGAGAGAAGAAGCCATCTAGCTAATAACTATGGACCCGAAGGTCTGAGGTAAACTACTCACACATCATCGGAGAGGCTATGGTGTTGATGTAGAAGCCCTCCGTGATCGATGCCCCCTCCGGCGGAGCTTCAGAAAAGGCCCCAAGATGGGATCTCACGGGTACAGAAGGTTGCGGCAGTGGAATTAGGTTTTTGGTTCGTATCTGGTAGTTTGGGGGTACGTAGGTATATATAGGAGGAAGAAGTACATTGGTGGAGCAACGTGGGACCCACGAGGGTGGAGGGCATGCCTGGGGGGGTAGGCGCACCCCCCTACCTCGTGCCCTCCTGGTTGATGTCTTGACGTAGGGTCCAAGTCCTATGGATCACGTTCCCGAAGGTTTCATTCCGTTTGGACTCCGTTTGATATTCTTTTTCTGCGAAACTCTGAAATAGGCAAAAAACAGCAATTCTGGGCTAGGCCTCCGGTTAATAGGTTAGTCCCAAAAATAATATAAAAGTGTATAATAAAGCCTATTAAACATCTAAAACAGAATATAATATAGCATGGAACAATAAAAAATTATAGATACGTTGGAGACGTATCAGCGCTCCTCCCGGACCGCCACCAGAGCTGCGCTGGCGGAGTAAGGGGTGGCGGCAAGGTACAACACCAGGGGCTCGAGAGGTCGAGGCGCCACCATCACTGGAGGGCTGGTTAGGTATCTCTTGAGGTCTTGAAACGCTTGGTCGGCCTCCGAGGTCCACTCGAATGGGTCCTTCTTCTTCATCAGCTTGAAGAATGGCAGGGCGCGCTCTCCTAGCTTGGAGATGAAATGCCCCAACGCAGTCACGCGACCGACAAGCTTCTGCATCTCCTTGAGGGTTTGTGGTGGACTCATGTCTTCGATTTCCTTGACCTTCTATGGTTTCCCCTCGATCCCTTTGTGGGACACGAGGAAACCCAGTAGCTTACCGGAAGGGACGCCAAACACGCATTTCTCCGGGTTGAGCCACAGGTCCACCTGGCGCAGGCTTTCAAAGGTCTCCTCCAGGTCCTGAATTAAAGTTCTCACCTCCTGAGACTTCACCATGATGTCGTCGACATAGGCTTCTGCGTTCCTCCCGAGCTGCTGACCCAGGGCGATGTGCATCAGCCGTTGGAAGGTCGCGCCGCGTTGTGCAGCCCGAATAGCATGCAAGTGTAGCAGTATACCCCGCACGGGGTCAGGAAGGCCGTCTTATCGACGTCTTCTACCACCATCTTGATCTGGTGGTAGCCTAAGAACACATCTAGGAAGCACAGCAGGTCAAACTCGGCGGTGGTGTCGACGATCTGGTCGATGTGTGGAAGCGGGAACTGATCTTGGGGGCAGGCTTGGTTGAGGTTGGTGAAGTCGACACACTTGCGCTCCTTTCCGCCTTTCTTGGGCACAACGACGGGGTTTGCCAACCAGTCAGGATACTGGACCTCACGAATGACGCCTGCTGCCTCCAGCTTGCGGGTTTCTTGGACGATGAAGGACTGCTTCTCCGTGGACTGCCGCCGCGCCCTCTGCTTCATAGGGCGTACATTGGGGCACACCTTCAAGTGATGTTCAATCACTCCTCTCGGGACCCCTACCAGTTGATCGGGTTCCCAGGCGAATACTTTCTTGTTTGCGCACAAGAACTTCACCAATGCCTCCTCCTGGTCGGGGTCGAGGTTGGCGCCTATGGTGAAGGTGGCCTGTGAGGACCCGTCTTCCTCGACCGGCACCTGCTTGGTTTCTACCCGGTCTTGAGTGAACAACTGCTTCTTCTTGGTTGGTGCGGCCGTCTTAGCTCCGGAGGTGCCCGCGTCGGCCGGTTGCACCGCTGCCGCGGTCTTGAGGGAAAGCTTGAGTGCCGCCAGAGCCTCCTTGGCATCTCCCACTATGGTGAGGACGTCCTTGCTCCGAGGCATCTTCATGAGGTTGTAGGCCGGATGGGTCGCCGCCATGAACTGAGCTAGAGCCGGGTACCCGAGAATAGCGTTGTACGGGAGGCCGATGTGGCTGATGTCGAAGTCGATCAGCTCAGTGCGGTAGTTGTCGCGGGTGCCGAAGGTCATGGGAAGATGGATCTACCCTAGGGGCTGGAGGAGCTGCCTCCGACGCCGGAGAAGGGCTTGCTGGGGCGGAGCCGCTCGAGTGGTATGTGAAGGAGGCTGAAGACCTCCACCGAGAGCACATTGAGGCCGGCACCGCCGTCGATGAGGGTCTTGGTGACGGCTACGTGGCAGATGGTGGGCGTGCAAAGCATAGGGAGCACGCCCGAGCCGACGGTGGTGACGGGGTGATCTCCCAAGTCGAAGGTCAGGTCGGCCGTGGGCGCCACCCAACCCAGGGGAGCCCCCTGCCGCATGATAATCCCCAAGTGCAGGGAATCATCGTAGCAATTTCCAAAGGTGGAAGTGATAAGTATGGAGTGTCGAACCCACAAGGAGCTAAAGGTAAGATCAATATTCTCTCAAGCCCTATCTGCCACCGATACGAGTCTACGTACACCAAACGTTTCCTTCAAACTAGAAACGAAAGATAAAACTATGTTGTGGTTATGAAGAGGATAACTTCGTATGATATCGGAGAGCTAAAATATAAAAGTAGGTGATGTTATCATAAAGTTAGAATATATTACTAAATAATATAAATAGCGAGTATGGAATAATGATGGATCGGTGTGCGGAATTGTCCTAGGCAATTGTCTACAAGACCGGTAATCACTATTGCAGTTTCATATGAGGGAGAGGCATAAGCTAACATACTTTTTCTACTTGGATCATATGCACTTATGATTGGAACTCTAGTAAGCATCCGCAACAACTAAAGATCATTAAGGTAAAGCCCAACCATAGCATTAAAGCATCAAGTCCTCTTTATTCCCATACGTAACAATCCCTCTTACTCGGGTTTGTGTTTCAGTCACTCACCAACCCACTATAAGCGAATCATGAACGTATTGCAACACCCTACAGCGGGAATCCCTCACGCTTGCGCGACACGGAGGGCACCATAGGCACAAAAGTAAAACATACAACTCATACCAATCTAGATCATCAATCAACCCAAAGACAAAAGATATCTACTCAAAACATCATAGGATGGCAACACATCATTGGATCATAATGTGTAGCATAAAGCACCATGTTCAAGTAGGGATTACAGCAGGGTGCGGGAGAGTGGACCGCGTAAAAGTGATGATGATGGTAATGTTGATGAAGATGATCACTGCGGTGATGATTCCCCTCCCGATGGCACTCCGGCGCCACCAGAAGAGAGGAGGAGAGGTTCCCCCCTTGTGCTTCCTCCTCCATGGCCTCCACCCTCTGGTTCTTGGCCTTCATGGTGATGATGGCCCCTCTGAGATACTCCTCCATGGCCACCGGTGATGATGGCCCCCTCCGGCAGGGTGCCGGAGAGGGCCTAGATTGACTTCTCGTGGCTACAGAGGCTTGCGGCGACGGAAATTCCGATCTAGGTTAATTTTCCGAGGTTTCTGTATTTATAGGAATTTTTGGCGTCGGTCTCACGTCAAGGAGGTGCTCGAGCTGTCCACGAGGCAGGCCCACGCGCCTTGGGGTGGGCGCGCCCCCCACCCTCGTGGGCAGCTCGGGACTCTTATGGCCCAACTCCGATACTCCGTGGTATTCTTTTGGTCCATAAAAAATCATAAAAAAATGGCCCGTTAATTGGACTCCGTTTGGTATTCCTTTTCTGCAAAACTCAAAAACAAGAAGAAAACAGAAACTGGCACTGGGCTCTAGGTTAATAGGTTAGTCCCAAAAATTATATAAAATATCATATAAATGCATATCAAACATCCTAGAAGGATAATATAATAGCATGAATACTTCATAAATTATAGATACGTTGGAGACGTATCACCGCACGGAAGCGGTGCTGATCTAGCGAAAGAACGGCTTGGCGTGGCGGTCCGAGGGTGGCGCTTGCGAGCCGCCGAGGAGGGCCGCAACCGCGTGAGGCGCCGGTGCCGCGAAGCGTGCGGCAAAGAGGCCGCGCAGCTCCTCCTAAGACGCCACCATGGATCCGGGGAGGTTGAGCAGCCAGGCACACGGCACGCCAGTGAGGGCCATGGAAAGCCAGTTGGCCATGACCTTGTCGTCGCCCCCGGCCTTAAGGACGGCCTCCTTGTATGCCAGCAGGAAGACCACCAGATCCGTCGTGTCGTTGTAGCGCGGTGGCATCTCTGGCTTGAACTTGGGCGGCCACTGCACCTGTCGCTAGGCGGGGGACAAGGCTCGGAGCCCCCTGGTCCCGCCGCTGGCATCGATCTTTGGAGCGAGAAGCGCGGCGCCTGCCATGGGGACGAAGCGTAGTGGTGGTGAAGCGCAGATCGACAGAAGGAAAGCTCCGGCGCACCCCTACCTGGCGCGCCAAATGTCGGATTTCGGGTTCTGGCAAAATCCTTGAGGTTCAAACACTAGGGTGCGCACAAAGATTTCCCCCTACGTAATCACGCCCTCAGCCTCGCCGCGATCTCAAAGCCTAGCTCGGCGAAACCGCAACACAAGAGACATGAGGTTCATACTGGTTCGGGCCACCGTTGTGGTGTAATACCCTACTCCAGTGTGGTGTGGTGGATTGCCTCTTGGGCTGAGGATGAACAGTACAAAGGAAGAACAGCCTCCTGAGGTGAGGTGTTCTTGTGCTTGGTGAACTTGTGTGGGTGAGGGTGGATCCCGTCCAAGGTGAGATCCCGTCCCACTGTGGTGGCTAGTCCTATTTATAGAGGCCCTGGTCCTCTTCCCAAATATTGAGCGGGAAGGGATGCCACAACGGCCAATTTCGAAGGGGGACAACTAGTACAAGCTATCCTGACTAAAGGTGGTCTTCGCCTGCCAAAGGCTCTGGTGGTGACGCCGTCTTGGGCTCCACGGTGACCTCCGTCCTGCTGTCCTGCTGGTCTTGGTCTTGTTGCACCGATGTGGAAACCTTTGCCCGATGCCTCGGTACTCCTCTCCTGCACTTGCCTCCTTAGCACCAAAGAGGAAACGAGGACACTGTGCACGCTGGCGCCTGCCTGGCCTTGGTCGTCATGGCTCACGTCATTGGAACCTCGCGAGGTTCGCCTTGCCTTGATCTCTCCGCCCCTCACGAGCCAGCTTGGTGAAGCCGCTCCCGAGGAGGTCTTGTGTCATCCGCCTTGCGAGGCTTGGCCCCTCGCGAGGGTCTTGAATGTTTGCTGGTGAAGATGGGCCGTACAGGGCCGCTAGCGGAGCCATGCCATGGGCCGCAGGCAGGCAAGTCTGGGGACCCCCGTTCCCAGAACGCTGACAGGTTCGTTTGGACATTTTTATGCAGTAAGTGAGTTTTCAATGCAGTTATGTGCATAATCCAAATCTAAACTACATGCACATGCTCCAGCGCATATAAATTCATTGAAAAATCAAATCTTTGTCCTTGGGTGCATGCTTAGGTCCCATGCAAGAAATGAGAATGAATTTCAAACACCATGGCACCGTTGATTGCCGACAAAACATTGAGATGCCTGGTTTTTAAATTCTAGTAAATCCAAAACTCGTCTGAAATTCATGAAACTTGGCATGCTATCATGAAGCGGCATCAACATGCCATGGTACAAATTTTGTCCCATTTGGGGCATGTTTGGGTATATGCTTGTCACAAACCGGAGCTTCTCACAACAAGCATGATGGTTTTCGATAGGGAACGTCCCACCTTTGGGGACGAAACGATATCCATTGCCTTTTATTGCTTTCAAGTTTTTTTCAACATAGAACAACAGGAGTATTGTGTGAATTTTTGTGATTTTTCGGGGTTCGTTTGGACATTTTTATGCATTAAGTGAGTTTTCAATGCATTTATGTGCATAATTCAAATTTGAACTACATGTGCATGCTCCAGTGTATATAAATTGGTTGAAAAATCAAATCTGTGTCCTTGGGTGCATGCTTAGGTCCCATGCAAGAAATGGGAATGAATTTCAAACACCAGGGCACCTTTGATTGCCGGCAAAACGTTGAGATGCCTGGCTTTTAAATTCTAGTAAATCCAAAACTCGTCTGAAATTCATGAAACTTGGCATGATATCATGGAGCGGCATCAACATGCCGTGGTACAAATTTTGTCCCATATGGGGCAGGTTTGGGTATATGCTTCTCACAAACCGGAGCTTCTCACAATAAGCATGATGGTTTTCGGTAGGGAACATCCCACCTTTGGGGACGAAATGATATCCATTGCCTCTTATTGCTTTCAAGTTTTTTTCTCATGTCAACATAGAACAACAGGAGTGTTGTGTGATTTTTTGTGATTTTTCGGGGTTTGTTTGGACATTTTTATGCATTAACTGAGTTTTCAATGCATTTATGTGCATAATTCAAATTTGAACTACATGTGCATGCTCCAGTGCATACAAATTGGTTGAAAAATCAAATTTGTGTCCTTGGGTGCATGCTTAGGTCCCATGCAAGAAATGGGAATGAATTTCAAACACCAGGGCACTGTTGATTGCCGGGAAAACATTCAGATGCCTGGTTTTTAAATTCTAGTAAATCCAAAACTCGGCTGACATTCATGAGACTTGGCATGCTATCATGGAGCGGCATCAACATGCCATGGTACAAATTTTGTCCCATTTGGGGCAGGTTTGGGTATATGCTTCTCACAAATCGGAGCTTCTCACAACAAGCATGATAGTTTTCGGTAGGGAACGTCCCACCTTTGGGGACGAAATGATATCCATTGCCTCTTATTGCTTTCGAGTCTTTTTCTCGTGTCAACATAGAACAACAGGAGTGTTGTGTGAATTTTTGTGATTTTTCAGGGTTCGTTTGGACATTTTTATGCATTAACTGAGTTTTCAATGCATTTATGTGCATAATTCAAATTTGAACTACATGTGCATGCTCCAGTGCATATAAATTGGTTGAAAAATCAAATCTGTGTCCTTGGGTGCATGCTTAGGTCCCATGCAAGAAATGGGAATGAATTTCAAACACCAGGGCACCGTTGATTGCCGGCAAAACATTGAGAGGCCTGGTTTTCAAATTCTAGTAAATCCAAAACTCGTCTAAAATTCATGAAACTTGGCATGCTATCATGGAAGGGCACCCGACATGCTGTGGTATTTTTCGTGTCCATTTTGAGAGAAGGCGCACTCGAATAATGACAACCAACAAAGGCATTTTGAAATAAAATAGCTGCCAGTTTAATATCTCAAACATTTGTATAATTCAAAGCGTGTGCGCTCGGTTAACCATTCACATGACGCCATGTGTCTTGGTTTTAATGGCTATAGGAGGTGCCGTGTGGACAGATGCTTGACTGAATGGGAGGCATGCGAGCGCAGTCCGGTGCGCAGGCTCACCGGGAAGCATACAAGCTGTTCAACGCAGGACCTGTGCATCTCTTCAATGCAAACGGTTCAGATTATGGTATGCAAATTAAAGCCAGACTTCGGCGCTAAGCCAGGAAACACTGCGATTTGCCAAAATATGTAGCTAAAAATCAACATCACTATCTATTTTTTGCAACAAAAATTCAGTAATTAAGCATACATTTCATTCATACTAGAGATTAAGCAGCGTTCTCACCGGGAAGCGAGACAGCCTTGGACCGCCGCCCGCCTCGCTCCCGCTGGTCTATATTAATGGCGCCGTTGAGCGGCCGCACCCCCCATCCTCGCCACACAAACAATTACTCTCTCTCTCTCTCTGCCCGCATCCTCGACGCCGCTCTAAGTCCTCAAAGCCGTTAGTGTACGAGGATGCCGCCGAGTGGCGACGTCGGGGCTGCTGAAGCACCGAAGCACGACGTGAATATGGAGACAGAGGTTCTCGTCCCTGCCGACGAGGTGGAGAATGTGGCTGCCAACAAGCGGAGGCGGGTCGAGAAAGAACCGCAAGCGACTCCAGCAGGCCTAGACTTCATCAACAACCTCCCCGATGATATGTTGATAGTCATCATATCCCTCCTCCCAATCAGAAATCGAGCGAGGACAGCTGCCGTTTCCTGACGGTGGCGCACCCTATTGCTCCGCACCCCTGCCCACCTCCTCCACGCCCACAAGCTCTACCATGGGTATCGCCAAAGCTTGGATGCGTTCTCCCAGATCCTCGGCAGTCACCATGGCCCAATCGAAGGCCTTATCACGGGCAAGTTCCATTCCAATGGCAAGGAGCGAGGCAAGCTTGACGAGTGGTTCTGATCCCGCGCCATAGATCATCTCGAGAAGCTAAGTTATAATGATGGGCATATGAGCTTGCTTCCAACGTCCGTGCTCCCACGCTGCGCCTCGCCAAGTTCATGAGCTGCCATCCCCCCCCCCCCTTAATGACGCACCCTGATACGTCTCCAAAGTATCTATAATTTTTTATTGTTCCATGCTATTATATTATCTGTTTTGGATGTTTAATGGGATTTAATATACCTTTTTATATTATTTTTGGGACTAACCTACTAACCGAAGGCCCAGTGCAATTTGATTTTTTTTGCCTATTTCAGTGTTTTGCAGAAAAGGAATATCAAACGGAATCCAAACATAATGAAACCTTCGCGAGGATCTTCTTTGGAACAAACGCAATCCAGGAGACTTGGAGTGGAGGTCAAGAAAGCCACGAGGCAGGAAGGCGTGCCCCAGGTGGTGGGCACGCGCCCACCCTCGTGGGCCCCTCATAGCTCCACCGACCTACTTCTTTCACCTATATATACTCTTATACCCTAAAACCTTCAGGGAGAGAACCAAAACACTTTTTCCACTGCCGCAACCTTCTGTACCCATGAGATCCCATCTTGGGTCCTTTTCCGGTGCTCCGCCGGAGGGGGAATCGATCATGGAGGGCTTGTACATCAACACCATAGCCTCTCCGATGATGTGTGAGTAGTTTACCATAGACCTTCGGGTCCATAGTTATTAGCTAGATGGCTTCTTCTCTCTCTTTGGATCTCAATACAAAGTTCTCCTCGATCTTCTTGGAGATCTATTCGATGTAACTCTTTTTGTGGTGTGTTTGTCGAGATCCGATGAATTGTGGGTTTATGACCAAGATTATCTATGAACAATATTTGATTCTTCTCTGAATTCTTCTATGCATGATTTAAATATCTTTGCAAGTCTCTTCGAATTATCAGTTTGGTTTGGCCTACTACATTGATCTTTCTTGCAATGGGAGAAGTGCTTAGCTTTGGGTTCAATCTTGTGGTGCTCGATCCCAGTGACAGAAAGGGAAACGACATGTATTGTATTGTTGCCATTGAGGATAAATAGATGGGGTTTATATCATATTGCTTGAGTTTATCCCTCTACATCATGTTATCTTGCCTAATGTGTTACTGTATTCTTATGAACTTAATACTCTAGATGCATGCTGGATAGCGGTCAATGGGTGGAGTAATAGTAGTAGATACATAATCGTTTCGGTCTACTTGTCACGGATGTGATGCCTATGTTCATGATCATGCCTAGATATTCTCATAACTATGCGCTTTTCTATCAATTGCTCGGCCATAATTTGTTCACCCACTGTAATACTTGTGCTATCTTGAGAGAAGCCACTAGTGAAACCTATGGCCCCCGGGTCTACTTTACATCATATAAGTTTCCAATCTACAATTCTAGTTTACTATTTATTTTGCAATCTTTACTTTTCAATCTATACAAAAAAATACCAAAAATATTTATCTTATTATCTTTAGCAGATCTCACTTTTGCGAGTGGCCATGAAGGGATTGACAACCCCTTTATCGCGTTGGTTGCAAGGTTCTTGATTGTTTGTGCAGGTACTTGGCGACTGATAACCCACAAGTATAGGGGATCGCAATAGTTTTCGAGGGTAGAGTATTCAACCCAAATTTATTGATTCGACACAAGGGGAGCCAAAGAATATTCTCAAGTATTAGCAGTTGAGTTGTCAATTCAACCACACCTGGATAACTTAATATCTGCAACAAAGTATTTAGTAGCAAAGTAGTATGGATGTAACGGTAATGGTGGCAAAAGTAATAGTAGTAGTTTTGTAGTAATTGTAACAGTGGCAACGGTAAAGTAACTAAGCAAAGAGCAATATGTGAAAAGGTCATAGGCATTGGATCGGTGATGGAGAATTATGCTGATGCGATTCCTCATGCAATAGTTATAACATAGGGTGACACAGAACTAGCTCCAATTCATCAATGTAATGTAGGCATGTATTCCGAATATAGTCATACGTGCTTATGGAAAAGAACTTGCATGACATCTTTTGTCCTACCCTCCCATGGCAGCGGGGTCCTATTGGAAACTAAGGGATATTAAGGCCTCCTTTTAATAGAGTACCGGACCAAAGCATTAACACTTAGTGAATACATGAACTCCTCAAACTACGGTCATCACCGGGAGTGGTCCCGATTATTGTCACTTCGGGGTTGCCGGATCATAACACATAGTAGGTGACTATAGACTTGCAAGATAGGATCAAGAACTCACATATATTCATGAAAACATAATAGGTTCAGACCTGAAATCATGGCACTCGGGCCCTAGTGACAAGCATTAAGCAGAGCAAAGTCATAGCAACATCAATCCTAGAACATAGTGGATACAAGGGATCAAACCCTAACAAAACTAACTCGATTACATGGTAAATCTCATCCAATCCATCACCGTCCAGCAAGCCTACAATGGAATTACTCACGCACGACAATGAGCATCATGAAATTGGTGATGGAGGAAGGTTGATGATGATGATGGCGATGGATTCCCCTGTCCGGAGCCCCGAACGGACTCCAGATCAGCCCTCCCGAGAGAGATTAGGGCTTGGCGGCGGCTCCGTATCGTAAAACGCGATGAATCCTTATCTCTGATTTTTTTTCTCCCTGAACGTGAATATATAGAGTTGGGGTTGAGGTCGGTGGAGCATCAGGGGGCCCATGAGGCAGGGGGTGCGCCCAGGGGGTAGGCGCGCCCCCACCCTCGTGGACAGGGTGTGGGCCCCCTGGTGTTTATTCTTTCGCTAGTATTTTTTATTAATTCCAAAAATATTCTCCGTGGAGTTTCAGGTCATTCCGAGAACTTTTATTTGTGCACAAAAATAACACCATGGCAATTCTGCTGAAAACAGCGTCTGTCCGGGTTAGTTCCATTCAAATCATGCAAGTTAGGGTCAAAACAAGGGCAAAAGTGTTTGGAAAAGTAGATACGATGGAGACGTATCATCGACTTGCGTGTAGTCTCCTACTGGATTGATACCTTGGTTCTCAAAAATTGAGGGAAATACTTACGCTACTTTGCTGCATCACCCTTTCCTCTTCAAGGGAAAACCAACGCATGCTCAAGAGATAGCAAGAAGGATCTCTGGCACCGTTGCCAGGGGGATTTACGCCAAGTCAAGACACACCAAGTACCTATCACAAACTCTTATCTCTAGCATTACACTATTTGCCATTTGCCTCTCGTTTTGCTCTCCCCCACTTCACCTTTGCTGTTTTATTCGCCCTTTTTTCGTCCGCCTCTTTCCGCTTGCTTCTTGTGTGCCCTTTGCCCTGATGGATCTGCCAAAAAACGTCGATCCTCGCCTTAGAAGGTTGGAAGAAACTGAAAACAACGTTAGAAGCTTTATGTCTTTGCAATTTGAGCACAATTATTTCTCCAGAAACGAGCTTAAGAACAAAAAGGTTTTATGGAGTACATGAATAAAGAGTTCGATGACATTTCTAAGGAATTTTATGGTTTTAAGTCTCAGTTTGCTCATCTTGAAAACTTAAAAGCTCAAATTTCGGATAAGTAGGCCACCTTAGTTAATAAGATGGCCGCCAAACTGGAAGATCTAGAAGGTAATAATGATGAAGATCTAAAAGTAATCGATGTGTCCCCTATTAAATATTTGTTTTCCAATATGAATCTTGATGAAGATGGGACTGGAGATGAGTCAAATTTAGTTAAAAGGCGTCCCAATGATTCGGAGTTTTCAGATCTTCATGCAAAAATTGGTAAAAGTGGGATTGAAGAGGTCAAAACTTTAGATAGCAATGAACACACTATTTTGGATTTCAAGGAATTTAATTATGATAATTGTTCTTTGATAGATTGTATTTCCTTGTTGCAATCCGTGTTAAATTCTCCTCATGCTTATAGTCAAAATAAAGCTTTTACCAAACATATCGTTGATGCTTTAATGCAATCCTATGAATAAAGCTTGAATTAGAAGTTTCTATCCATAGAAAACTTTATGATGAGTGGGAACCTACTATTAAAATTAAGATTAAAAAATCATGAATGCTATGCTTTATGTGATTTGGGTGCTAGTGTTTCCACACTTCCAAAAACTTTGTGTGATGTGTTAGGTTTCCGTGAATTTGATGATCGTTCTTTAAATTTGCATCTTGCGGATTCCACCATTAAGAAACCTACGGGAAGGATTAATGATGTTATTATTGTTGCAAATAGGAATTATGTGCCCATAGATTTTATTGTTCTTGATATAGATTGCAATCCTACATGTCCTATTATTCTTGGTAGACCTTTCCTTAGAACGATTGGTGCAATTATTGATATGAAAGAAGGAAATATTAGATTCCAATTTAGATTAAGCTAAGGCATGGAACACTTTCCTAGGAATAAAATTAAATTACCTTATGAATCTATTATGAGAGCCACCTATGGATTGCATACCAAAGATGACAATACCTAGATCTTTTCTTGTTTTTATGCCTAGCTAGGGGCGTTAAACGGTAGCGCTTGTTGGGAGGCAATCCAATTTTATTTTTTACCTTTCTTTTTGGTTATATTTAGTAATAAATAATTCATCTAGATTCTGTTTAGATGTGGTTTTATGTTTTAATTAGTGTTTGTGCCAAGTAGAACCTTTGGGAAGACTTGCGTGAAGTTTTTGCGATCTTGCTGTAAAAAACAGAAACTTTAGTGCTCACGAGATTGGCTGCCATTTTTTACTGGAGAGCGATTTTAGGTTGATTATTTGCAGATGATTAATATAGAAATTCCTCACGTCCACCAATTTATTTCAGAATTTTTGGAGTTAAAGAAGTATACGTTTGATATAGATTTCTACAGACTGTTGTGTTTTTGACAGATTCTGTTTTTCGTGTGTTGTTTGCTTATTTTGATGAATCTATGGCTAGTATTAGGGGGTATGAACCATAGAGAAGTTGGAATATAGTAGGTTTAACACCAATATAAATAATTAATGAGTTCATTACAGTACCTTATGGTGGTGATTTGTTTTCTTATACTAACGGAGCTCATGAGATTTTCTGTTGAGTTTTGTGTTGTGAAGTTTTCAAGTTTTGGGTAAAGATTTAATGGATTATGGAATAAGGAGTGGCAAGAGCCTAAACTTGGGGATGCCAAGGAACCCCAAGGTAAAATTAAAGGACAACCAAAAGCCTAAGCTCCGGGGCATCCCCTCTTTCGTCTTCGTCTATCGGTAACTTTACTTGAGGCTATATTCTTATTCGCCACATGATATGTGTTTTGCTTGGAGAGTCTTGTATGATTTGAGTCTTTGCTTTTTAGTTGACCACAATCATCCTTGCTATACATACCTTTTGGGAGAGACACACATGAATCAGAATTTATTTGAATACTCTATGTGCTTCACTTATATCTTTTGAGCTAGATAATTTTGCTCTAGTGCTTCACTTATATCTTTTAGAGCACGGTGGTGGTTTTATTTTATAGAAATTATTGATCTCTCATGCTTCACTTATATTATTTTGATAGTCTTTTAGAACAGCATGGTATTTTTCTTTGGCTATAAAATTAGTCCTAATATGATAGGCATCCAAGATGGGTATGATAAAAACTTTCATATAGAGTGCATTGAATACTATGGTACTTGATAGTTGTTTTGAGATATAAAGGTGGTAATGTTAGAGTCATGCTAGTTGGGCAATTGTGGAATTGATGAATACTTGTGTTGAGGATTGCAAGTCCCGTAGCATGCACGTATGGTAAACGTTGTGTGACAAATTTGAAGCATGAGGTGTTCTTTT
The DNA here is from genome assembly GCF_002162155.2 of Triticum dicoccoides. Taxonomy (NCBI): domain Eukaryota; kingdom Viridiplantae; phylum Streptophyta; class Magnoliopsida; order Poales; family Poaceae; genus Triticum; species Triticum dicoccoides. The sequence goes on along the minus strand of NC_041384.1, from coordinate 487,637,184 downwards.
ATTGCTTTCCTTATGAGTGGTGGCCGGGGACGGCCGATGGTCTTTTCCTACCAATCTATCCCTCTAGGGGCATGCATAATAGTACTTTGCTTCAAGGGCTAATAGATTGTTGCAATAAGTATATGAGTTCTTTATGACTAATGTGAGTCCATGGATTATACGCACTCTTACCTTTCAAAAATTTGCTAGCCTCTACAGTACCGTGCATTGCCCTTTCTCACCTCGAGAGTTGGTGCAAACTTCACCGGTGCATCCAAACCCCGTGATATGATATGCTCTATCACACATAAGCCTCCTTATATCTTCCTCAAAATAGCCACCATACCTACCTATTATGGCATTTCCATAGCCATTCCGAGATATATTGCCATGCAACTTTCCACCGTTCCGTTTATTATGACACGCTCCATCATTGTCATATTGCTTTGCATGATCATGTAGTTGACATCGTATTTGTGGCAAAGCCACTTTCATAATTCTTTCATACATGTCGCTCTTGATTCATCGCATATCCCGGTACACCGCCGGAGGCATTCACATAGAGTCATATTTTTGTTCTAGTATCGAGTTGTAATATTGAGTTATGAGTAAATAAAAGTGTGATGATCGTCATTATTAGAGCATTGTCCCATGTGAGGAAAGGATGATGGAGACTATGAAATAAAAAAAATAAAAAAAGGGAGGCCAAAGAAGCCCAAATAAAAAAGAAGAGGCCAAAGAAGCCCAAACAAAAAAATGAGAGAAAAAGAGAAAAGGGACAATGTTACTATCCTTTTTCCACACTTGTGCTTCAAAATAGCACCATGATCTTCATGATAGAGAGTGTCTTATTTTGTCACTTTCATATACTAGTGAGAATTTTTCGTTATAGAACTTGGCTTGTATATTCCAATGATGGGCTTCCTCAAAATGCCCTAGGTCTTTGTGAGCAAGCAAGTTGGATGCACACCCACTTAGTTTCTTTTGATGAGCTTTCATACACTTTTAGCTCTAGTGTATCCGTTGCATGGCAATCCCTACTCCTCTCATTGACATCAATTGATGCGCATCTCCATAGCCCATTGATTAGCCGCATCAATGTGAGACTTTCTCCTTTTTTGTCTTCTCACATAACCCCCATCATCATATGCTATTCCACCTATAGTGCTATATCCATGGCTTGCGCTCATGTATTGCATGAGGGTTGAAAAGGCTGAAGTGCGTTAAAAAGTATGAACCAATTGCTCGGCTTGTCATTGGGGTTATGTATGACGGGAGCATTTTGTGTGACGAAAATGAAGCATGGCCAAACTATATGATTTTGTAGGGATGAGCTTTCTTTGGCTATGTTATTTTGATAAGACATAATTGCTTGGTTAGCATGCTTGAAGTATTACTATTTTTATGTCAATGTTAAAACTTTGTCTAGAATCTTTAAGATCTAAACATTCATGCCACAATAAAGAGAATTACATTGGAAAAAAATTATGTTAGGTAGCATTCCACATCAAAAATTCTGTTTTTATCATTTACCTACTCGAGGACGAGCAGGAATTAAGCTTGGGGATGCTTGATACGTCTCCAACGTATCTATAATTTTGATTGTTCCATGCTATTATATTATCTGTTTTGGATGTTTAATGGGCTTTAATATACATTTTTATATTATTTTTGGGACTAACCTATTAACCGAAGGCCCCGTGCAATTTGCTATTTTTTTCCTATTTCAGTGTTTCGCAGAAAAGGAATATCAAACAGAATCCAAACGGAATGAAACCTTTGCGAGGATCTTTTTTTGGAACAAACGCAATCCAGGAGACTTGGAGTGGAGGTCAAGAAAGCCACGAGGCGGCCACGAGGCTGGAGGGCACGCCCCAGGGGGTGGGCGCGTCCCCCACCCTCATGGGCCCCTCATAGCTCCACTGACCTACTTCTTCGCCTATATAAACTCTTATACCCTGAAACCTTCGGGGAGAGAACCAAAACACTTTTTACACTGCCGCAACCTTCTGTACCCGTGAGATCCCATCTTGGGGCCTTTTCCGGCGCTCCTCCAGAGGGGGAATCGATCATAGAGGGCTTCTACATCAACACCATAGCCTCTCCGATGATGTGTGAGTAGTTTACCGTAGACCTTCGGGTCCATAGTTATTAGCTAGATGGCTTCTTCTCTCTCTTTGGATCTCAATACAAAGTTCTCCTCGATCTTCTTGGAGATCTATTCGATGTAACTCTTTTTGCGGTGTGTTTGTCGAGATCCGATGAATTGTGGGTTTATGACCAAGATTATCTATGAACAATATTTGATTCTTCTCTAAATTATTTTATGCATGATTTAAATATCTTTGCAAGTCTCTTCAAATTATCAGTTTGATTTGGCCTACTAGATTGATCTTTCTTGCAACGGGAGAAGTGCTTAGCTTTAGGTTCAATCTTGCGGTGCTCGATCCCAGTGACAGAAAGGGAAACGACACGTATTGTATTGTTGCCATCAAGGATAAAAAGATGGGGTTTATATCATATTGCTTTAGTTTATCCCTCTACATCATGTCATCTTGCCTAATGCGTTACTCTGTTCTTATGAACTTAATACTCTAGATGCATGCTGGATAGCGGTGGATGTGTGGAGTAATAGTAGTAGATGCAGAATCGTTTCAGTCTACTTGTCACGGACGTGATGCCTATGTTCATGATCATGACTAGATATTCTCATAAATATGCGCTTTTCTATCAATTGCTCGACAGTAATTTGTTCACCCACCATAATACTTATGCTATCTTGAGAGATGCCACTAGTGAAACCTATGGCCCCTGGGTCTACTTTACATCATATAAGTTTCAAATCTACAATTCTACTTTACTATTTATTTTGCAATCTTTACTTTTCAATCTATACAACAAAAATACCAAAAATATTTATCTTATTATCTTTATCAGATCTCACTTCTGCAAGTGGCCGTGAAGGGATTGACTACCCTTTTATCGCGTTGGTTGGAAGTTTCTTGATTGTTTGTGCAGGTACTAGGCGACTTGCGTGTAGTCTCCTACTGGATTGATACCTTGGTTCTCAAAAACTGAGGGAAATACTTACGCTACTTTGCTACATCACCCATTCCTCTTCAAGGGAAAACCAACGCATGCTCAAGAGGTAGCACACCCGGTCTTTTTCTACCACGACTGAAGCACCTCGAGCTTGTTGTCGTCCGCATCCCAAAGGATGACATGGAGCACCTGCTCTGTGGTTGTACTACACTCGAGTTCCTTCGTCTTCAGGCGATGAATTGGTCGAGTACCTTGCACATCACCTCCAGGACTCTCCGCACTATTTATGTGTGTTGCTGGTGCTGCAACGAGAGATCACAAAAGGTGGACCACAATATGGTCATCCAGGACACACCTTCACTTGAGAGATTACTTGTAGTTGATCAACAAGGTCCAACAAGAATCAATGTCATTTCTGCGCCGAAATTGAAAGTGGTGGGCCACTCGTCTGTCAAATACTACAACTTTCAGGTACAACGGTCGCCTTATATACCTCTCCTTCTTAATATCAACGTTATTTCTAGTTTTGAAGATGTATGTTCATCTGTCATCCAGCGAAGCTTCACCCAGACTCTGGGCACAGTGAAGGTCTTGGCACTAGAATCTGTCGTCCCCAACCTGGACCAAGTTTTCAGTTACCTGAGATGCTTTCCGTGCCTGAAGAAGCTGTATATCGAGGTGATGTTCCTTTCCTGTTAAATGTTAACCATAAGGGAGTTCAATTTTTTGCACCTTTTCCCAAGTTTACAATGACTATGTACTACGATTTCTAAAGGAATTTTGGAGGATTTTAGGACATACACCCCCACCCCATATTGGTTGCTTCATTCATATGGTTACAATCGTCCATAAGCATTTCTCCTTTGGATACATATGTACTAGTTTTCTTAGGGAATTTTTCATCCAATCCAACCTCTTGTGAAGAAGGCTACATGTTTCTAGATTGTAATCAAATTAATGCCCATGTTAATCATGGCAGATCGAAGATGGCACGTTGGTGCATTTTACAAATCCTGCAAACCAAATGGGCAATGTAGTGCTACCTCTTGAGCATGCGTTGGTTTTCCCTTGAAGAGGAAAGGGTGATCTAGCAAAGTAGCGTAAGTATTTCCCTCAGTTTTTGAGAACCAATGTATCAATCTAGTAGGAGACTACACGCAAATCCCTCGTACCTGCACAAACAATCAAGAACCTTGCAACCAACGCGATAAGGGGGTTGTCAATCCCTTCACAGCCACTTGCAAAAGTGAGATCTGATAAAGATAATAAGATAACCATTTTTGGTATTTTTGTTGTATAAATTGGAAAGTAAAGATTGCAAAATAAAGAGCAGCAGAAATAGCAAATTGATAGGAAAATAATATGCTGGAAGATAGACCCGGGGGCCATAGGTTTCACTAGTGGCTTCTCTCAAGATAGCATATTCTACGGTGGGTAAACAAATTACTGTCGAGCAATTGATAGGAAAGCGCATAGTTATGAGAATATCTAGGCATGATCATGTATATAGGCATCACGTCCGTGACAAGTAGACCAAAATGGTTCTGCATCTACTACTATTACTCCACACATCGACCGCTATCTAGCATACATCTAGAGTATTAAGTTCATAAGAACAGAGTAACGCATTAAGCAAGATGACATGATGTAGAGGGATAAACTCAAGCAATATGATATAAACCCCATCTTTTTATCCTTGATGGCAACAATACAAAACATGCCTCGCTGCCCCTGCTGTCACTGGGAAAGGACACCGCAAGATTGAACCCAAAGCTAAGCACTTCTCCCATTGCAAGAAAGATCAATCTAGTAGGCCAAACCAAACTCATAATTCGAAGAGACTTGCAAAGATATTTAAATCATGCATAAAAGAATGCAGAGAAGAATCAAATATTGTTCATAGATAATCTTGATCATAAACCCAGAATTCATCGGATCTCGACAAACACACCGCAAAAAGAATTACATCGAATAGATCTCCAAGAAGATCAAGGAGAACTTTGTATTGAGATCCAAAGAGAGAGAAGAATCCATCTAGCTAATAACTATGGACCCGAAGGTCTATGGTAAACTACTCACACATCATCAGAGGGGCTATGGTGTTGATGTAGAAGCCCTCTGAGGGAGTCCTGGATTAGGGGGTGTTCGGGTAGCCGGACTATGCCTTCAGCCGGACTCCAGGACTATGAAGATACAAGATTGAAGACTTCGTCCTGTGTCCGGATGAGACTTTCCTTGGCGTGGAAGGCAAGCTTGGCGATGCGGATATTCAAGATCTCCTACCATTGTAACTGACTCTATGTAACCCTAACCCTCTCCGGTGTCTATATAAACCAGAGGGTTTTAGTCCGTAGGACAAGAATCTCATCATACAACAATCATACCATAGGCTAGCTTCTAGGGTTTAGCCTCCTTGATCTCATGGTAGATCTACTCTTGTACTACCCATATCATCAATATTAATCAAGCAGGACATAGGGTTTTACCTCCATCAAGAGGTCCCGAACCTGGGTAAAACTTCGTGTCCCTTGTCTCCTGTTACCATCCGGCCTAGACGCACGGTTTGGGACCCCCTACCCGAGATCCGCCGGTTTTGACACCGACATTGGTGCTTTCATTGAGAGTTCCACTATGCCGTCGCAATCAGGAAGGATGCCTCCTCCCGTCTTTAAAGACGGCGCCGTTGCTAAGGGAGCCTTGGCTGTCGGCCAAACTCTCTGGCTAGGTGGTTTTCTCATGACCACATGTTCGGCTGCTGCGCCGACGGTGACCTCTCGGGTCATCAAAAGCAACCTTCACGTCATCTCGGAACTCGTCGAGCAGCTAGATCCAATGGAGCTCTCTTCCGTAAACGAGCTCTTGGATCGCATCGCCGCCCTGGGGGTCGCTACGGATTACGACCAGGTTGGGCTTAAACCCGATCTAAGAGAAATTAACTCTCCCCAAGTCACCCACCACATCGCCGTGGTAGAGGCGCAGTGCGGCGACCCTTCATCTATTTTAAGGACTAGCTACATCCGAATTCCCGATCCCTCCAAGCCGGATACCCGCGGAGGGGAGGATGTAACTCAAGACCTGAGCTTAGAATCAGGCAACGGGCTAGATTCATTGGACAACATCCAAGAATCCGAACTTCAGAGTTCGGAAGCTCTTTGGCCTCTGAGTCTTAGATTGGGTGAGGTTTCAGATTCAACGCCACCCACCCACCCGAACATAAGCGATCTTTCCCAAATCAGGCAAAAGCCCGAGGAAACAGTACATCATTACTGGGCCAGATTCCTCCTAGTTATGAACAGGATAAAGGATTGCCGCGAGGGAGACGCAATCTCAATCTTCTGCAGTAATTGCACGGACAAGGGAATCCTCAACGCCATAAGTCATCATGATATTACAAGCTTCGCTGACTTGGCGTCCATAGTACGAAAGTACCGTGTGATGGAAAGCGCCTGGAAAACCGAAATAAAATTTTGGGATAATCCGGCCCTGAATAGCAATCCCGTCCGAAATAAAAGGGTGCATCATCGTCAGACACCCGGGTTAAACACCAAAAAACCAAAACCCTCTACAGGGCATGGAACTGTACTGGAAAGATGGCTTAATGGACCCTGTAAAATTCATAGTACAGAGGACGCCACACCAACTCACAGCCTTAGAGCATGTTGGATACTCCGGCAGGTGGCCAAAATTGGCGAGGACCTCTTAATTTTGGAGGCCGCAGAAAGCCACCCCGGGGACACCAGTATCGTTCTCACAGTCTTCGAGACTTTCGCATCAAACAATATGTGAAAAAGAACACTCCGCAGCCTCGCCGAAGTCTATCAAGTAGCAACAATAAACCCATTGAGCGACATTGCTATTACCTTCAATGCAAGTGATGAACCTAAATTCCGAACAGCCCGAGCACCAGCCGCATTGGTCCTCAGTCCAATAGTGGACGGATTTCGCCTCACCAAGGTACTCATGGATGGAGGCAGCAGATTGAACCTCATTTATGAGGAAACCCTTCAAAAAATGGGAATAGAATGGAACCGCGTCGAGCGAAGCAGCACAACCTTTAGAGGAATAATCCCCAGTCGGGAAGCGCGCTGCACAGGAAAAATCACACTAGATGTGGTGTTCGGCACGCCGGATAATTACAGGTCTGAAGAGGTCACGTTTCAGGTGGCCCCGTTCAGTAGCGGATATCACACTCTACTAGGGCGGGAAGCATTTACAATCTTCCAAGCAATACCCCATTACGGGTACATGAAGCTCAAGATGCCCGGGCCGAACAGAATTATCACTCTCGCTAGTGATCCGGACATAGCGCTCCGCGCCGAAAACAAGACAGCTGCATTGGCCCTTGAGGCACTATCCGAAGCCTTAGCGGCTGAGGAACTGACTGCGCTGCGCTCCACGGTTAACAGGGATGATCTGATACTCGACAAGAGATCCAAGTCCACATCCTTCAAGCCAGCGGACGAAATAGTCAAATTCCAGGTCCATCCAACGGACCCTACCAAACAGCTTCCATCGGGGCACAATTAAACCCTGATGTAGATGCCGCACTGCGAGAATTTCTACGTGAAAATTGGGACATCTTCGCCTGGCACCCTTCAGACATGCTAGGAATCCCACGCAGGCTGGCCGAACACAGCTTAAATATCCTAAAAGGATTCAAGCCTGTCAAACAAGCCCTTCGGCGTTTTTCCGAACCCAAGAGACAGGCCATGGGAGAGGAACTAGCCAAGCTACTGGAGGCCGGATTCATCAGAGATATAAAACATCCGGACTGGCTAGCAAACCTGGTGATGGTACCAAAGAAGGACAAATCTTGGCGCATGTGCGTCGATTTTAAAGACCTTAACAAGGCTTGCCCAAAGGATCCCTTCCCCCTCCCCCGCATCGATCAAATTATCGATGCCACCGCAGGACACGATTCATTGTGTTTCCTCGATGCATACTCCGGTTACCATCAAATCAAGATGGCAGAATCAGACCAAGCTGCAACGGCATTCATCACACCATACGGCCCATTCTGCTTCAACACAATGCCCTTCGGGCTGAAAAACGCCGGCGCAACATATCAGCGCATGATTCATACATGTCTGGCAAACCAGATCGGCAAAACAGTGGAGGCGTACATGGATGATGTGGTCGTCAAAACAAGACATGTCGAATCTCTAGTAGACGACTTGAGGCTTACATTCGATAACCTCCAAAAATACGACATCAAGCTCAACCCAGAAAAATGCGTTTTCGGCGTTCCAGCCGGAAAGCTCTTGGGCTTCATTGTATCCGGTAGAGGAATTGAAGCAAATCCAGCCAAGATTCGAGCCTTGTCACAATTGGATATCCCAAAGGACCTCAAACAAATACAAAAATTAACCGGATGCGTGGCGGCTCTAAGTCGCTTTATCTCCCGCTTGGGAGAAAAGGCACTGCCCCTCTATCGCCTCCTTCGGCGCACCAAACACTTCGAGTGGACGGATGCTGCCACGGCCGGACTCGATGAAATAAAAGCCATATTGGCAACAAACCCAGTCTTGGCCGCGCCAAACACCGGCGAACCAATGCTATTGTACATTGCAGCAACCCATCAAGTTGTCAGCGCAGTGCTCGTCGTCGAGCGGGAAACGGACGGACACAAATCCCCCCTTCAAAGGCCGGTCTACTACGTGTCCACTGTCCTCACTCCATGCAAATCACGGTACCCGCATTATCAAAAGATTGCATACGCAGTATTCATGGCATCCGGGAAGCTACGACACTACTTTCAAGAGTGTTCGATAACAGTAGCCTCGGAAGTACCACTCAACGATATTATCAACAACCACGACGCAATGGGCCGGATCGCAAAATGGGCCATTGAGCTCCTCCCGTTCGATATAACCTATAAGCCACGGCGAGCTATTAAATCGCAAGTTTTGGCTGACTTCATCGCAGAATGGACGGAGGCCGAGCTCCCTAAAGAGTACGGCACATATTCAAACTGGATCATGCATTTCGACGGCTCCAAAATGTTGGCCGGACTAGGGGCTGGCGTCGTCTTGACGTCCCCCACAAGTGACACAGTCCAATATGTGCTCCAGATCATGTACACGGACTCCAACAATGCAGTCGAATATGAGGCCCTCCTACATGGTCTCCGGGTGGCAGTATCCATGGGCATTCAACGCTTAGAGGTACACGGGGATTCGAACCTCGCAATATCCCAAATAAATGGAGACTTCGACGCCAAGGATCCAAAAATGGCAGCTTACCGCAATGCCGTCCTAAAAATGTCAGCTCAGTTCGAAGGGGTGGAGTTTCACCATATAGCCCGAGAAAACAATCAGGCAGTGGATGTCCTGGCACGCATTGGAGCAAAACGCGATGCAGTCCCCCCCAACATCTTTTTGGAAGGGCTGTTCAAGCCATCCGTAGTATGGGAGGGGGAACCCGCAAATAACAGCCCGGACCTAACCGCACTACTCGACGCCGAACAATCTGACATAATTGGAGGCTCTGCCAATGAAATTACACCTTCAGCCCACGTAATAATGGCGGTCATCGCCCCGTGGACAAAACCATTCCTAGCCTACCTTACTAGGAAGAAACTCCCAGAGGACCAAAACGAGGCGCGCTGCATAGTGCGGTGATCTAAAGCCTATAAAGTCCATGAGGGAGAGCTTTATAAGAAAAGCACTACCGGAGTCCTTCAAAGGTGCATCTCCGAAGAGGAAGGGCGGAACCTTCTGGCTAAAATTCATGCCGGACTCGATGGTCATCACGCCGTTGCTCGGTCCCTTGTTAGCAAGGCTTTCCGTACAGGCTTTTATTGGCCAACGACCCGGGCGGATGCTCAGGACCTAGTCCAACGATGCGTTGGTTGCCAACTTTTTGCCAACCAAAGCCATATGCCACCCACCGCACTCCAAACTATCCCCATCACCTGGCCTTTTGCGGTCTGGGGGCTTGACATGGTTGGACCCCTTAAAGGCGGAACCCATAAGAAAAAATACCTACTGGTCATGGTGGATAAGTTCACCAAGTGGATACAAGCCAAGCCTGTTAAGACGGCCGAATCCGGACCGGTGATAGACTTCATATCCAGGGCCGTACACCGTTATGGCGTCCCCCACAGCATCATCACTGATAACGGCACGAACTTCACGGCCGACGAGGTAAAACTCTGGTGTAAAAACATGGGCATCAAGCTCAATTACGCTTCCGTCTATCACCCACAAACTAACGGTCAGGTCGAGCGTGCAAATGGTCTTATCATGAGCGGCATCAAACTCAGGTTAGTGCGCTCCCTTAAGGAATCTAATACGCACTGGGTAGAGGAGCTAGACTCCGTACTCTGGGGGCTGCGGGCCACGCCAAATCGCACCACCGGATACACACCATTTTTTATGGTGTACGGCACAGAGGCAGTCCTGCCCTGCGACATAATTCATGACTCACCTCAAGTGCGCATGTACGAAGAAAGAGAAGCCGAGCTCGATCGGCAGGACAGTTTGGACGCCTTGGAGGAGGAGGGTGACGTGGCAAAAGCCCGTTCCGCATTCTATCAACAGCAGGCTCGCAGATATCAAAGCGGAGAAGCGCGGGCCAAAAATTACAACGTTGGCGAATTAGTTCTACGCCTGCCGGACAAGAAAAAGGACAAACTCAAGCCCAAGTGGGAAGGTCCCTTCATAATTGACCAAGTCCTGACTGGTGGAGCGTACCGCCTGCGAGATGCCTTGGATAACCGACTCGAGCCGAACCCATGGAACGCAGCCCATCTCTGAAGATTCTATGCCTAGCGCCGGACTCTGTGTTCGTCTCCTTCCTCTGTCCATTTTTTACATTTTCTGTCTTATATTTCTCTCCTTCCCCTCTTTTCGATTATAGCCCTTAAACGGCTCATCAAGTGACACGCTACCCGCGCTCATCACACCTGGGGGCTTCTTTATACAGAAGCTTATTTAAACGGGCTTCACGCCCCACACATGTGTCACACTTCCACATGTACCGTTTATTCACCATTATATGCATCGATATGACTTAAGTTTTGGCCAAGCTGGGTTGCGTGGCTCCTGTGCTTACCCCTACGTTCCCGATTATTCGGCTAGGCGGTAAAGGGAGCACCTCTGCGATTGTTACTGCCGGGTCAGCCGGATGTGTACCTCAGACTGGGTGAAGCCGAAAGCTAGCGTTCTTAAGGGAATATTCGGTCGGTGAATTAAAGATGATCTTTGTACTTATTTTATGCACCCCCAGATGCTTTTTTCTACGTCTTTTTCACGCAGTCCGGACATGCACTTTAGGGCATGCCTCCCAGCGAAAGGAACCCCTAACGGAACTATTCTCTCTGGAAGATGTTTCTTACTAACCATGTAATATAACATAACTAGTTGGGCACTTGTCTGATAAAGCACTAATGACCCCTACGCCTGGTCTCCATGCATACCCCGGTTCTTATATAACCGCCACGGTATTCGGACACACTCCGAACCGTCAGGTCCCGAGGTCAAAGCGAAAAGGTCGGCAACGACAAACGATGTACAATCCGGCTAGAAGGCACTACACATGTCAATTGAAATTACATAGTCATTATGACTGATTGTATTCCTCTTCAATACCATCTAACAGGCTGTCTAATTTACAGTCCTACTGGGAATACTTCGCGGCCAATTCTACTTGGCCGTACACTAAGCTTACAGGGATCTCCTTCCCATCGGGGCCCACAGGTCCGACCTCGGCCATGTGGTTTGGGTCAGACTTCGTGTACCGCGTCTTCACCATGGCCCAGGCCTCCCTAGCACCTTGACGGTAGGCTGATATCTTCCACAACCGGAAGCGCCACCGAGCTTCCTTTAGCTTCTCCGCAAGCTCTCCAAGACCCTCGGGCATGGAATGGGAGGGCCATAAGGCTTGGGCAACGCCTCGCATCGCCTGCCGAACTCGCTCGTGCAGTTGCGAAAGCTCGGGAAGAAGGTCACCCGTAGAACCGGGCATCTCCTCTGCAGGACGACCTGTTAGCATACCTACAGACATAACTCTGTTAGCCGGCTCCCACGCCGAACTCCTTTTTCAAGAGTTCGTTTCAAGCACTTACTAAATATGCCGCGTCGCAGCCGTTGATTCTCCTTAGTGGAGTCCGACAACTGGGCACGAACATCCTTTAGTTCGACGTCCAGCTTGGTGTTGGCATCCTGAAGATCATTCTTCTCCCGCCTCACTTTTGTAAGCACGCTCTCGCTGGCTTCTAACTGGCGTAGGAGTTGTTGCTTCTCCGGATCTAATCCGGCACCATCTGCAATTTTATTTGTCAGATTTGCATGTACACCGCATAATACTTATCTTTTTGAAGTATCTATTACCAGAGGGGGTCTTCTTGGGCTCCCCTGTTGTGGCTAGTGTGGCCTCAAGTTTGGCTTTGCACTCTTCCAGCCCCTAGGACAGTAGGGTATTTCTTTCTGTAAGAACCTGCATAACAAATGATCCTTAAATCAGTTACTCTCACTGTTTCAAGTCTCGGGGGCTACTGATATATATATAACCATTAAATTTTTACCCGTATGTCTTTTACATATTGCTCCGTGGCTCTGGCTAGACCATTTTGAGCGGCACGGAGATATGCATCTCCCGAATTAAAGGCATCTAACGCCTCTTGGGAGAAACAAGCGTCGCGAAGAACTGTCCGACGGCGCCGGTGATTCATGGCGCTCTCCACCTCGGAACGAGTGGCGGACAGCCTGTCCGCATCCTCTATCGGAGGAGCATCCGTCGCGTGCCTCGTGCTTGCCTCTGCTTCCGGATCAGGCGGTGGAGCCTGGCTGGTGGACGCACGATTGGCAACCTCTCCGGATATAGTCCGGCGAGGTCTCTTTGTCCTGCACAAGAACACGAGTATTAACACGCCTTACGTGAACAGCACCTGGGAATAGGAAGGCGCTCTATACCTTTGCGCCGGCGCCTTAGTCCGGACTACGTTTCTTTTTACCCCACGGGTCCCTACAGCCCCTCGTTGGCTAGTCGCTGCAGGCGCGGCCTCCCGCCTCTGGAACCTCCCCTGCAGAACACGGTCATCAGGAAACTGAACACACGTGAGGACGGATCCCTTTTCGAGGTACCGGGACTTCGGTCTCGATCACCTGGGAGGCCAGGATTAACCCTGGGTAATCATCCGTAATGGCCACCAAGGTATTGTCCTTGCTTAGCTGATGAAACACCCCGTCAATCAGCTCCACCGTTATGTTCGGGTCCTCTTCGGAGTCCGGATCGAGGGAACGTTCTGGATCCTTGGGCTATGGAGGACGGCTGTTTATATCCTTTACTTCCTGACGCAGTTCCTGCGTTGAAGTCGTTAAGACTGCGTATTTTATCATGGGAATATAAAACGGATGGGCGAGCAAAATTGTCCGCTTACCCAACTCGGAGGGTTGTACATGGTAAATCCGCCCTGCGGGTTGACACGGAGGAATTCCTCCTCTTCTCCCTTGTACAACGAGGATAAGATCTTTATTAGAGCGGCAGCTGAGGCTGGCCCCTTACGACCGTAACGGGTGGCTTCATCCTCCCCGTTAAAATCCCACATGGGGTGGCCTCTGTACTGAAGCGGCTGCACCCCCCGCATGATGCATGCGGCCATGACTCCGATCATGGTTAATCCGGAATGAGCCAATAGTCTTATCCGGCCCATCAGGTAAAGGACGTCCCTGTCGCTTTATCTCTGAGAGCTCCGTGGACGCCAGCTTAAGCGTTTCTTTACGGGAGCGCTGTTGAATTCGGGGAGACCGACTCGGATAGGATCCGGCAGCGGGACATCATCTATATAAAACCATTCCGAAGGCCAGTCCTCGGACGCCTTCTTTGGGGTTCCGGATAGATATCCGGTCCCGGCGATGTGCCATACTTCGGCTCCGCCCACTTGATATATGGACCCCTCTTGAGAACGGGGCACCAGGCAGAATATCCTCTTCCACAGCGCGAAATGAGCCTCAACACCCAAGAATAGCTCGCAAAGGGCAACGAAGCCCGCGATATGCAGTATGGAGGCGGGCGTGAGATTGTGCAGCTGGAGGCCGTAGAACTCCAGGAGCCCTCGGAAAAACGGATGAATTGGAAATCCAAGTCCTCTTATTAGATAAGGGACGAGGCATACCCGCTCTCCTTTGGAGGGATGGGGGTGCTCTCCGCTTGCTCTCCGCCATTATAGGTGGCGAGTCCGGCTCGGACCGGGACCATATAGGCCTGAGGGAGAAATACCTTGGCCTGGAGCGATACTAGCTCGCTGTGAGGGATGGAGCACCTCTCCCAGTCTCCAGGCTTAGGACTGGAAGGGCGAGAGGAGGAGCTGCGACGGCTGGCCATGGTGGAATGGACCTTTGCGGGAGGCGCTCTGATGATTACTCGCGGAGAGGGGAAGGTGCGGTTTGGATCTGAATCCCCGTCCCTTTAAATAGGCGGCTCGTTTATACGGCTAGGGGTGTGAATGTAAAAACACTCAGACTTTTCGTATTCGTTGGACACGTGGAAGACGGCCATTATTAGGCGCAGAAGCCGAAAAGCACCATATTACAAAAAAACGGACATTATTCAACAAGTGCACAGGATTTGGAGGAGAACCCGCCTTGCAATGCCGAAGACAATCAGCGCGCCGGACTCGTCGTCATTGAAGCCTGGTTCGGGGGCTACTGAGGGAGTCCTGGATTAGGGGGTGTTCGGGTAGCCGGACTATGCCTTCAGCCGGACTCCAGGACTATGAAGATACAAGATTGAAGACTTCGTCCCGTGTCCAGATGAGACTTTCCTTGGCGTGGAAGGCAAGCTTGGCGATGCGGATATTCAAGATCTCCTACCATTGTAACCAACTCTATGTAACCCTAACCCTCTCTGGTGTCTATATAAACCGAAGGGTTTTAGTCCGTAGGACAAGAATCTCATCATACAACAATCATACCATAGGCTAGCTTCTAGGGTTTAGCCTCCTTGATCTCGTGGTGGATCTACTCTTGTACTACCCATATCATCAATATTAATCAAGCAGGACATAGGGTTTTACCTCCATCAAGAGGGCCCGAACCTGGGTAAAACTTCGTGTCCCTTGTCTCCTGTTACCATCCGGCCTAGACGCACAGTTCGGGACCCCCTACCCGAGATCCGCCGGTTTTGACACCGACACCCTCCATGATCGATTCCCCCTCCGGCGGAGCGCCGGAAAAGGCCCCAAGATGGGATCTCACGGGTACAGAAGGTTGCGGCGGTGGAAATAGGGTTTCGTGGTGCTCTCGGATGTTTTCAGGGTATATGAGTATATATAGGCGAAAGAAGTAGGTCGGTGGAGCCACGAGGGGCCCATGAGGGTGGGGGCGCACCTACCCCCCTGGGCGCACCCTCCTACCTCGTGGCCTCCTCATTGCTTCCTTGACGTCCACTCCAAGTCTCCTGGATTGCGTTTGTTCCAAAAACGATCCTCGCGAAGGTTTCATTCCGTTTGGATTCCGTTTGATATTCCTTTTCTGTGAAACACTGAAATAGGCAAAAACAACAATTTGCCATGGGCCTTCAGTTAATAGGTTAGTCCCAAAAATAATATAAAAGTGTATAATAAAGCATATTAAACATCCAAAACGGATAATATAATAGCGTGGAACAATAAAAAATTATAGATACGTTGGAGACGTATCATATAGCAGTGTTCAAAACTGCATGTAGGCACTAACACGTTCTCTTCTTCTGCAGTGCATATTAGGCCCAGTGGAAGATGTTGATAACGACAATCACATCAAATGCCTGGATCTGCATCTCTCAAATATTACTTTGAACTCCTACCGAGGGACCCCGCCGGAGATTACACTCGCCATGTTCTTTCTTGCCAGAGCAAAGGTGTTGAGGGTACTGAGGTTGAACACGCATTTAATTAGGAAAGATCAATGGTATGATTATCAGAGGCGGCTGGTACTGCGGAATGGAAGTGCCTCCAAAAATGCCAAACTTCGTATTGGAAGAGCATATGACAAAGCAATTGGAAGTTACTATGTCAAACCCATACATGACTTGTCAGCGGCTGATCCCTTTTCAGAAATTATGCGGTTTGCAATGTTTGAATTTGGGCGTTGTTATCTTTGAATTTGAACCTTGCAATAATTATGGTATTTTGTTATATTGAATTGTTTCTATTCTCTTGTCTCAACGCAAACAGTTCATCCGAGTGAACCGCATGTCGTACATCGCACACACCTTGATCTGGCTGACCGTTTCTTTCGTGTTGCCTAATCACAAACAGTTCATCCGAGTGAACTGTATGTTGTACATCGCACAAACCTTGATCTGGCTGACCATTTTTTGTGTGTTGCCTAATCACAAACAGTTCATCCGAGTGAACCGTATGTTGTACATCGCACATGCCTTGATCAGGCTGCCCGTTTCTTTTGTTCCGCCTCATCGCAAACGGTTCATTGGACTGAACGGTATGCCCTGGATCACACATGCAACTAAAGTCTGAACCGTGTTTGATGCATCTTCCATTGCAAACGTTTTGCACCTTTTTGACGGTTTTTTACATCCTCGTTTGTGATTAATGCATCGCACACAGTTTCGTGAAAGGGTCTCTGATCGTAGTGTCGCGTTAGCAGCATCCTGCAGTAGTGCCCTCTGGTTTAAATAGACACTAGGGATACTAGGGTTACACATGGTCAGCTACAACAAGGGAAATAAACATGTCGAATCTTCTATCTTGACTTGGAGGACACACCAAGACTTCGAGGGTCTCCCGTCCGGACACAGAGTCACCTTATAGCTCGGCCTTGTGGTAGACGTATATCAGCCCACTTGTCCGACCTGTAAGAGATAGGCCAGTAGCCCGAGGACCCCCTAGTCCAGAACTCCCTCAATGGGTAACAGGGAACGCAGAGACACAATTTACATAGGTTCGGGCCCTCTTGAGGAGGTAAAACCCTATGTCCTGCTTGATTGTATTGGTGTATGAGTGTGACAATTACAGAGTTGATCTACCACGAGATCAGATGAACTAAACCCTAGGTGGGTATGGTCTAAGGGTTCTCCCTCTATATGGTCTAGCCCTCTAGTTTATATAGACACCAGGAGTACCTAGGGTTACACATGGTCGGTTACCATCCAGGGGTAAACATGATGATTATGCTAACTAGACTTGGAGGATATGCCAAGTCTTCGGGAGTTTCCTTCCATAGCACGGGATCGCATGCAGCCCGGCCTTACATTAATGATTCAAGCATCAGTCCGACCCACGAGAGACAGGTCGGCAGTCCAAGGACCCCTTAGTCCGAGACACCCTCGGGTGGCACTAGATGCACTTACACCAAGTTACATGAGACAATGCTTTATACTTTGTGATAGTGGGATGCCGAAGTATTTGGTCTATCAGAAATGACAATTTTTTAGATCGGCGGTATCACACATACAAGGAATAGAACGCTGCCTGAAAGAACGACTTTGGGCAGCACAAATCAGGGCCAAGCCAAAAAGGCAGAAAAGATAAGACAATGAATAGGACAATACTTATAATCTAAAACCATAATTATGATACCCCGAACTAGCATTGGTTGATTATACCCCCCCTCCTTATATTATTGTTATCAATATTATTTTATTAATGAAAATTCATAGAATAATTGATCTACGGTCTCTGCAGATAGCATACCCCTGTGGCTTTCCCACCATTGAGCAGTTGGACCCTTCAAGTGGAATGTCGCAAAGGTGACGTAACTGGCAGGGGCAACACTAGCTGACTCCATCTCAAACAGGATGTCACGAAGCCAGTCATCAGCATCCATAGGATTGGCGGAGTTGCGGAAAATGTATGGGTTGAGGCGCACAAATTCTGGTAGTGTTATTGAGGCAAGCTGTTGATGAGCATTCTGGTTCGGGAACTGGGCCATTACCCCAGTCATAAACTGACGATTCAGCTCAAACTGCTGCATCATTGCGGAAATATAGGGTGGAGGTGGAGGATCTTCAGCCATCCTGCTAAAAACAGCAGGGAGCAATTTAACAAGGGGTGGAGCATGTGTACGGAGTCATTCATGATGTAACTTGAACAATGAGAAAAGGCGCAGTATGTACAAAGCAGTAGTCATTAAAGACATACTGATACATGTACAGAGCCAATTACACGTTGTTAGTATGAGTTCGGACAAGAGAATCATCCTAGACATACTAGGCGGCACGCTTGCATGCGATGGAGGGATACAACAACATGACATAGCAAAGGCTACATCAGCGTCAGAGAAAACCACTAGAACAAGGAATCTACAGGGGACGACGCAGGATGCCCTCGATAAAAGGATCCTGCGGCCCGTGAACAATGTGAAGCACATCCTGGCTAGCAATTCAAGAAAGGCGTAATACAAATCTCTGGATGGATGTGATCACGAGAACCTAGGATAGAGTTAGCAAAATCATTTAACCCGAATAGAAGAGAGATGAGAGTCCTAGGGTATAGACGAGGAGTAAAAGATCCTAATACCACCCAGTTGGCGACGTGGGCTCATAAGCCACACAACCATGTTTGTAAATCAGTTTTTCAAAGCCTAGACTCAACTTCGGCCAAGGAGTTGGAAAGGGGGATTCCTACAGGCAGTCGGCTCTGATACCAACTTGTGATGCCCCTGATTTGACCGTACACTAATCATACTCGCAAATGTGTACGATCAAGATCAGGGACTCATGAGAAGATATCACAACACAACTCTAGACACAAATTAAAATAATACAAGCTTCATATTACAAGCCAGGGGCCTCGAGGGCTCGAATACATAGCTCGATACACAAGCGTCAGCGGAAGCAACAATATCTGAGTACAGACATAAGTTAAACAAGGATGCCTTAAGAAGGCAAACACAAAAGCAACAACGATCAAAGAGGCAAGGCCTCCTGCCTGGGACCTCCTAACTACTCCTGGTCTTCAGCGGCCTCCATGTAGTAGTATCCGTCGGCAGTGGCATCTGGCTCCAGCTGGGGTCCACCATCTGGTTGCAAGAACCGGAAAGAATAAAGAAGGGGGGAAAGGGGTAGCAAAGGAACCGTGAGTACTCACCCAAAGTACTCGCAAGCATCAGATCTATACTAAGTATGCATTGGTATCAAATGGAAGGGTTATATCTATGGACTGAACTGCATAATGCCAAAATAGAGGGGAAGGCCTAGCCTATAGAAGACTAGCATCTTCAAGAAGCTCCAAGCATCTTGCAGCATGTAGAAGAGTAAAGAATAGTAGTTTATATTTAACAAACATGCTGTAGAATTAACGCCCAGAGATCCTTCCTCGACTCCCTGCGAAAAAGCAATCCCGGAGCCACATATCTCAAGCATCCATTTCTAGTTGCAAAAGATCAGGATATAAGTCTGAACATCCGTTACCGTGGACACGGCTATTAATAGATAAACTTCCCTGCAGGGGTGCACCACGTTTTCCAACACGCTTGATTACTCTGGCTAGACAACTTTTCTGGGTCAATGTCCGGCCTTGGAAGATCAACACGTCGTAGCCCTACCTAGGCTCAGCAGAGAGGTCCCCGCCGGTCTACATCCTAAGCACTTCGGGGTCTAGACCCACCGCCCGTTGCACTCCGGGTTGTTGCGTGCAGGGCGGACCTAGGCACCACCTCTAGGGTGCCGGCCCAGCCGTGCCGCAATGCTGAAATGGATGTCTGACAAAGCTTCAGCTGATACTACATCGTGGAGGCCCATAACTATTCTCGCGTGGTGGTTAGTGCGTAAAGGCCAAAGGCCAACTCAGAACAGATACCCAAACCATAGTGTATTATTAGCTTGCGGAGACAAGCAGATACTCACGATAATGTGACCCTGTCACCCCATCTCGTGGACTTACGGCAAGGGCCCAGAATGCCCGGCCGTGCCACGTAATTATCTTGCGGGTGCTTGATAACCCACAAGTATAGGGGATCGCAACAGTTTTTGAGGGTAGAGTATTCAACCCAAATTTATTGATTCGACACAAGGGGATCCAAAGAATATTGTTAAGTATTAGCAGTTGAGTTGTCAATTCCACCACACCTGGATAACTTAGTATCTGCAGCAAAGTATTTAGTAGCAAAGTAGTATGGAAGTAATGGTAACGATAGCAAAAGTAATATTTTTGGGTTTTCTAGTGATTGTAACAGTAGCAACGGAAAAGTAAATAAGTGGAGAACAATATATGAAAAGCTCGTAGGCATTGGATCGGTGATGGAGAATTATGCCGGATGCGGTTCATCACGTAACAGTCATAACATAGGGTGACACAGAACTAGCTCCAATTCATCAATGTAATGTAGGCATGTATTCCGAATATAGTCATACGTGCTTATGGAAAAGAACTTGCATGACATCTTTTGTCCTACCCTCCCGTGGCAGCGGGGTCCTAATGGAAACTAAGGGATATTAAGGCCTCATTTTAATAGAGTACCGGATCAAAGCATTAACACATAGTGAATACATGAACTCCTCAAAGTATGGTCATCACCGGGAGTGGTCCCGATTATTGTCACTTCGGGGTTGCGGATCATAACACATAGTAGGTGACTATAGACTTGCAAGATAGGATCAAGAACTCACATATATTCATGAAAACATAATAGGTTCAGATCTGAAATCATGGCACTCGGGCCTTAGTGACAAGCATTAAGCATAGCAAAGTCATAGCAACATCAATCTCAGAACATAGTGGATACTAGGGATCCAACCCTAACAAAACTAACTCTATTACATGATAAATCTCATCCAACCCATACCGTCCAGCAAGCCTACGATGGAATTACTCACACACGGCGGGGAGCATCATGAAATTGGTGATGGAGGATGGTTGATGATGACAACGGTGACGGATTCCCCTCTCCGGAGCCCCGAACGGACTCCAGATCAGCCCTCCCGAGAGAGTTTAGGGCTTGGGGGCGGCTCCGTATCGTAAAACGCGATGAATCTTTCTCTCTAATTTTTTTCTCCCCGAACACGAATATATGGAGTTGGAGTTGAGGTGGGTGGAGCATCAGGGGGCCCATGAGGCAGGGGGCGCGCCCCCACCCTCGTGGACAGGTGGAGGCCCCCTGACATGGATTCTTCTTCAAGTATTTTTTATATTTTCCAAAAATAAGTTCCTTGACGTTTCAGGTCATTCCGAGACCTTTTGTTTCTGCACATAAATAACACAATGGAAAGCCTGCTGAAAACAGCGTCAGTTCGGGTTAGTTCCATTCAAATCATGCAAGTTAGAGTCCAAAACAAGGGCAAAAGTGTTTGGAAAAGTAGATACAATGGAGACGTATCAACTCCCCCAAGCTTAAACCTTTGCTTGTCCTCAAGAAATTCAGTTGATAAACTGAAAGTGATAAAGAAAAACTTTTACAAACTCTGTTTGCTCTTGTTGTTGTAAATATGTAAAGCTAGCATTCAAGTTTTCAGCAAAGATTATAACTAACCATATTCACAATAACATTTAGGTCTCATGTTTACTAATGGCAATGGCATAATCAACTAGCGAGCAATAATAATAAATCTCGGATGACAACACTCTCTCAAAACAATCATGAAATGATATAACAAGATGGTATCTCGCTAGCCCTTTCTAAGACCACAAAACATAAATGCAGATCACCTTTAAAGATCAAGGACTGACTAAACATTGTAATTCATGGTAGAAGAGATCCAGTCATAGTCATACCCAATATAAATTAACAGTAATGCATGCAAATGACAACGGTGCTCTCCAGCTGGTGCTTTTAATAAGAGGGTGATGACTCAACATAAAAGTAAATAGACAGTCCCTTCGCAGAGGGAAGCAGGGATTTGTAGAGGTGCCAGAGATCGGTTTTGAAACAGAGGTAAATAATATTTTGAGCGGCATACTTTCATTGTCAACATAACAACCAAGAGATGGCGATATCTTCCATGCTACACACATTATAGGCGGTTCCCAAATAGAATGGTAAAGTTTATACTCCCCCTCCACCAACAAGCATCAATCCATGGCTTGCTTGAAACAACGAGTGCCTCCAACTAGCAATAGCCCAGGGGGAGTTTTGTTTGCAATTAATTTGATTTGATTTGAATAAAGCATGGGACTGGGCATCCCGGTGACCAGCCATTTTCTCGTGAGTAAGGAGCGGAGTCCACTCCTCTTGAGAATAACCCGCCTAACATGGAAGATATGGACAACCCTAGTTGATACATGAGCTAATCGAGCATACAAAACAAAATTTCATTTGAAGGTTTAGAGTTTGGCACATACAAATTTACTTGGAACGGCAGGTAGATACCACATATAGGAAGGTATGATGGACTCATATGGAATAACTTTGGGGTTTAAGGGATTGGATGCACAAGCAGTATTCCCGCTTAGTACAAGTGAAGGCTAGCAAAAGATTGGGAAGCGACCAACTAGAGAGCGACAATAGTCATGAACATGCATTAAAATTAATATACACTGAGTGCAAGCATGAGTAGGATATAATCCACCATGAACATAAATATCGTGAAGGCTATGTTGATTTGTTTCAACTACATGTGTGAACATGTGCCAAGTCGAGTCACTTAAATCATTCAAAGGAGGATACCATCCCACTATACCACATCACAACCATTTTAATAGCATGTTGGCACGCAAGGTAAACCATTATAACTCATAGCTAATCAAGCATGGCATAAGCAACTATAATCTCTAATTGTCATTGCAAACATGTTTATTCATAATAGGCTGAATCAGGGACGATGAACTAATCATATTTATAAAAAACAAGAGAGGTCGAGTTCACACCAGCTTTCCTTATATCAATCAGTCCATCATATATCGTCATAATTGCCTTTCACTTGCATGACCGAACGATGTGAATAATAATAATAGTGCACGTGCATTGGACTAAGCTGGAATCTGTGAGCATTCAATATATAGGAGAAGACAAGGCAATATGGGCTCTTGGTTGAATCAACAATAATGCATATAAGAGCCACTTCAACAATTTAATCATGGTCTTCTCTATCGACCCCCAAAGAAAAGAAAAGAAATAAAACTATTTACACGGGAAAGCTCCCAACAAGCAAAAGAAGAATAGGAAATCTTTTGGGTTTTCTTTTAATTATTACTACTATAGCAAGAAAATAAACTAGCTAAAAGCTGCAACTAATTTTTTAGGTTTTTCTTAAGGTTTATCAAACACACAAGAAGAAAGCATAAAAAGGAAAATAAATTAGCATGGATATTACAGCAAAAAAGTATGAGCACCGACATCTAGCAATGAGTGTGTGAACATGAATGTAATGTCGGTGAGAAATACGTACTCCCCCAAGCTCAGGCTTTTGGCCTAAGTTGGTTTAGTGCCACGGATGGCCTGGCGGATATGCAAAGTTGTAGTTGGGGTCGTACTGAGATGAGGAAGACTCTGATTGCCATTGGTTGGCAATCATCTCCGGGTCCCACTGGTAATTAGACTGTCGTGGAGGATCAAATTGTGGTTCCGGCTCTGGCTCTGTAGCTGATGTAGGGTTTCGGTAGGCGTGGATGGCCGCCAACGGAATGAGATACTGGCCTGCAAATAAATCAAATAAGGAAGGAGCAGGCAAGGTAATAGTCTCGGGGTGATGTTTATCAAAGAACAATTTGTATTTAAGCGCCTCTTCCCTATTTTTAACAATAAAATCATGTGCTACCATACTCTTATAATCTAAATAAACAATAGGCAGCATTTTTTCTTCTTTCTCATAGTGCCTAACAGGTATGTTATAATATGCAGCGAGGCGTGAAGCATAGACACCTCCAAAGATGGGGCCCTTTGTACTGTTCAGACTTAACCGTTTGGCAATAATACCGCCATACTAACAGAGTCATCACGGAATAAACCATGGAACAAAATAATAATATCAGGAACACTAAGGTTTCTACAGTTTCCGCGACCAATTAAGCAACGACTGGCAAATATTGCAAAGTAGCATAAAACAGGAAAATGTATGCTAGTGATTCTTGCATCAGAAACATTCCTAGTTTCCCCTACAGTAATAGTGTCAATAAATCCATCCACATCCTTACGATGTGGTTCCTCTAAACTACCCTCGAAAGGTATTTTGCAAACCCTGCAAAATTCATCTAGTGACATCTTCTTAACCACAACATATAAATGAAACTCTACTGGAGGAGGTGATTCCTTAGGATAATAGTAGAAGTTTTACACAAAAGTATTGGTGAGTAAGAGATACTGTTCGCGTTGGTCGTGGAGGAAGTCGGTGAGGCCTGCATTCTCAGCCAATTCATAAAAATCATCATAAATCCCGGCTGCTCTTAAGAAATCATTGGAAGACCATTCGCACGGCCGAACCTCCGCGGTGCGAGACAGATTATATTTGGGCCTCTCTGCTTCCTCACTTTGCTTTCCTTCGAGCTTCGGCTCGATGAGCCCCTCAAAAATCTCTTCATTATTTTCTGAAAAAATCTGAAATTTTTAGTAACTTCAAATAAAAGTGAACCAAGCTCAACAAAATTGATAGCAACTACTCCTACAAGTGCCTAGAGACTATATCATGCATTAGAACTACTTGGAACCATATAAATTTGACATGCAAGCTCAAGAACATGGTCAACTAGGCAGCACAAATTTGCAATGAATAACGCACTAGAACAAAAACTAATTGGACCAATGGAGGAGTCACATACCAAGGAACAATCCCCCCAAGCAGTTTTGTGAGAGGTGCTTTGAGCAAGGAGATCGAAAATCGCAGCAAAAAGAGCTAAAACTCGTGCTTGAGTTGGATAGTGATTTTTTTTGGGAGGAAGAAGAAGTGTGTGGGTGCAGGAATAAGTGGAGGGGAGCCACCATGGGCCCACGAGGCAGGGGGGCGTGCCCAGGGGGTGGGCGCGCCCTCCACCCTCGTGGCCAGGTGCTTGCTCCCCCTGTTGTGCTCTCAGTGCCAGATATTCTAGAAAAAATCATATTTCATTTTCAGGGCATTTGGAGAACTTTTATTTTCGGGGTATTTTTATATTGCATGGATAATTCAGAAAACAGACAGGAAAATACTATTTTTACTTTATTTCAACTAAATAACAGAAAATAAAAGGAGGGTACAGAAGGTTGTGCCTTCTAGTTTCATCCATCTAATGCTCATCAAAAGGAATCCACTAACAAGGTTGATCAAGTCTTGTTAACAAACTCATTCTGAATAACATGGAACCGG
The DNA here is from genome assembly GCF_002162155.2 of Triticum dicoccoides. NCBI lineage: Eukaryota > Viridiplantae > Streptophyta > Magnoliopsida > Poales > Poaceae > Triticum > Triticum dicoccoides. Next base: position 487,612,011 of record NC_041384.1, on the reverse strand, counting down.
AGAAATTTCGAATAACACTAAGTTACCTCAATGGGGATATGCACATCCCCAATAATAAGAATATCATATCTCTTTTTGACAGTAGGAAGAGGAAATTCAAAACCTCCAAAAATAATCGATGGAATTTTTCCAATAGAATTGATACTATGAACTTGAGGTAGTTTCCTCGGAAAGTGTACCATATGCTCATTACCATTAACATGAAAAGTGACATTGCCTTTGTTGCAATCAATAACAACGCTTGGAGTATTCAAAAAGGGTCTTCCAAGAATAATAGACATACTATCGTCCTCGGAAATATCAAGAATAACAAAGTCCGTTAAAATAGTAACGTTTGCAACCACAACAGGCACATCCTCACAAATACCAACAGGTATAGCAGTTGATTTATCAGCCATTTGCAAAGATATTTCAGTAGGTGTCAACTTATTCAAATCAAGTCTACGATATAAAGAGAGAGGCATAGCACTAACACCTGTTCCAAGATCACATAAAGTAGTTTTAACATAGTTTTTTTTAATGGAGCATGGTATAGTTTGTACTCCTGGATCTCCTAGTTTCTTAGGTATTCCACCCTTAAAAGTATAATTAGCAAGCATGGTGGAAATTTCAGCTTCCGGTATCTTTCTTTTATTAGTAACAATTTCTTTCATATACTTAGCATAAGGATTAATTTTGAGCATACCAGTTAATCGCATACGCAAGAAGATAGGTCTAATCATTTCAGCAAAGCGCTCAAAATCCTCATCATCCCTTTTCTTGGATGGTTTGGGAGGAAAAGTCATGGGTTTCTAAACCCATGTCTCTCTTTCTTTACCGTGTTTCCTAGCAACAAAGTCTCTCTTATCATAACGTTGATTCTTTGATTGTGGGTTATCAAGATCAACAACAGGTTCAATTTCTACATCATTATAATTGCTAGGTTGAGCATCATCATGAACATTATCATTAACATTATCACTAGGTTCATGTTCATTACCCGATTGTGTTTCAGCATCAGAAATAGAAATATCATTTGGATTCTCAGGTGGTTCAGCAATAGGTTCATTAGAAGCATGCAAAGTCCTATCATTTTTATTTTTCTTCTTTTTAGAAGGATTATGTGCATCAATATTATTTCTCTGAGAATCTTGTTCAATTCTCTTAGAGTGGCCTTCAGGATACAAAGGTTCCTGAGTCATTTTACCAGTTCTAGTAGCCACTCTAACATCATAGTCATTTTTCTTACTATTCAATTCATTGAGCAAATCATTCTGAGCTTTAAGTACTTGTTCTACTTGAGTGGTAACCATAGAAGCATGTTTACTAATGAGTTTAAGTTCACCTTTAACATTAGCCTTGTAATTACTCAAGTGTTTAATCATATAAGCATTTTGTTTTAATTGTCTACCAAAATAAGCATTGAAATCTTCTTGTTTAACCATAAAGTTATCAAACTCATCCAAACATTGGCTAGCAAACTTAGTAGGAGGGGTTTCAGCTTTATCATATCTATAGAGAGAATTTACCTTTAATACCTGTGTCGGGTTATCAAGACCATGTGTTTCTTCAATAGGTGATGGATTAAAATCATGTATTTCTTCAACAGGCGGTAAATTAAGACCATGTATTTCTTCAATAGGAGGTAAATTCTTAACGTCTTCAGCTTTTATACCTTTTTCTTTCATAGATTTCTTTGCATCTTGCATATCTTCAGGACTGAGAAATAGAACACCTCTCTTCTTCGGAGTTGGTTTAGGAATAGGCTCAGGAATGGGCTCAGGAAGTGTCCAATTATTTTCATTTGTCAACATATTATTCAATAGAATTTCAGCTTCATCAGGTGTTCTTTCCCTGAAAACAGAACAAGCGCAACTATCCAGGTAATCTCTGGAAGCATCGGTTGGTCCATTATAAAAGATATCAAGTATTTCATTTTTCTTAAGAGGATGATCAGGCAAAGCATTAAGTAATTGGAGAAGCCTCCCCCAAGCTTGTGGAAGACTCTCTTCTTTAATTTGCACAAAATTATATATATATCCCTTAAGGCAGGTTGTTTCTTATGAGCGGGGAAATATTTAGCAGAGAAATAATAAATCATATCCCGGGGACTACGCACACAACCAGGATCAAGAGAATTAAACCATATCTTAGCATCACCCTTCAATGAGAACGGAAATATTTTAAGGATATAAAAGTAGCGAGTTCTCTCATCATTAGTGAATAGGGTGGCTATATCATTTAATTTAGTAAGATGTGCCACAACAGTTTCAGATTCATAACCATAGAAAGGATCAGATTCAACCAAAGTAATTATATCAGGATCAATGGAGAATTCATAATCCTTATCAGTAACAAAGATAAATGAAGTAGCATAAGCAGGATCATATTTCATCCTAGCATTCAGAGTTTTTTGTTTAAGCTTAGCTAATAATTTCTTAAGATCACTTCTATCATTGCAAGCAAGAAAGTCTCTTTTAGTTTCTTCATCCATAACGTAGCCCTCAGGCACAACATGCAATTCATATTTATTGGGAGAGCCTTCATCATCACTATCATCAAAATTATCAGTTTCAATAATTTCATTCTCTCAAGCCCTAGCAAGTTGTTCATCAAGAAATTCACCAAGTGGCACAGTAGTATCAAGCATAGAAGTAGTTTCATCACAAGTATCATGCATAGCAGAAGTGGCATCATCAATAACATGCGACATATCAGAATTAATAGCAGAAGCAGGTTTAGGTGTCGCAAGCTTACTCAAAACAGAAGGTGAATCAAGTGCAGAGCTAGATGGCAGTTCCTTACCTCCCCTCGTTATTGAGGATAAATTTTTGTTTTCTCGTCTTTCAAGTTCCTCATAGTGACCAGCAGATATAAATCCCCAGTGACTCAAAGAATAGAGCTATGCTCCCTGGCAATGGCGCCAGAAAATAGTCTTGATAACCCACAAGTATAGGGGATCGCAACAGTTTTTGAGGGTAGAGTATTCAACCCAAATTTATTGATTCGACACAAGGGGATCCAAAGAATATTCTTAAGTATTAGCAGTTGAGTTGTCAATTCCACCACACCTGGATAACTTAGTATCTACAGCAAAGTATTTAGTAGCAAAGTAGTATGGAAGTAACGGTAACAGTAGCAAAAGTAATGTTTTTGGGTTTTGTAGTGATTGTAACAGTAGCAACGGAAAAGTAAATAAGCGGAGAACAATATATGAAAAGCTCATAGGCATTGGATCGGTGATGGAGAATTATGCCGGATGCGGTTCATCATGTAACAGTCATAACATAGGGTGACACAGAACTAGCTCCAATTCATCAATGTAATGTAGGCATGTATTCCGAATATAGTCATACGTGCTTATGGGAAAGAACTTGCATGACATCTTTTGTCCTACCCTCCCATGGCAGCGGGGTCCTAATGGAAACTAAGGGATATTAAGGCCTCCTTTTAATAGAGTACCGGACCAAAGCATAACACATAGTGAATACATGAACTCCTTAAACGATGGTCATCACCGGGAGTGGTCCCGATTATTGTCACTTCGGGGTTGCCGGATCATAACACATAGTAGGTGACTATAGACTTGCAAGATAGAATCAAGAACTCACATATATTCATGAAAACATAATAGGTTCAGATCTGAAGTCATGGCACTCGGGCCCTAGTGACAAGCATTAAGCATAGCAAAGTCATAGCAACATCAATCTCAGAACATAGTGGATACTAGGGATCAAACCCTAACAAAACTAACTCGATTACATGATAAATCTCATCCAACCCATCACCGTCCAGCAAGCCTACAATGGAATTACTCACACACGGCGGTGAGCATCATGAAATTGGTGATGGAGGATGGTTGATGATGATGACGGCGACGGATTCCCCTCTCCGGAGCCCCGAACAGACTCCAGATCAGCCCTCCCGAGAGAGTTTAGGGCTTGACGGCGGCTCCATATCGTAAAACGCGATGAGTCTTTCTCTCTGATTTTTTCTCCCCGAACACGAATATATGAAGTTGGAGTTGAGGTCGGTGGAGCGTCAGGGGGCCCACGAGGCAGGGGGGCGCGCCCCCACCCTCGTGGACAGGTGGAGGCCCCCCTGACGTGGATTCTTCTTCCAGTATTTTTTATATTTTCCAAAAATAAGTTTAGTGAAGTTTCAGGTCATTCCGAAAACTTTTGTTTCTGCACATAAATAACACCATGGAAAGTCTGCTGAAAACAACGTCAGTCCGGGTTAGTTCCATTCAAATCATGCAATTTAGAGTCCAAAACAAGGGCAAAAGTGTTTGGAAAAGTAGATACGACGGAGACGTATCAGTGCTCTCCGGGCCTGCCCGACTTCCACAAAGGTATCAAGTAAAGCCAAGGTAATAGTGTGTCCAAACATCAAGGGGAAAACCCGAGGAATCACCCTTGGTGAATTCCACTCGATGTAATCATCAAGGTGAACGTAAGAGGAACCACCCTCGAGTTTCACACTTGAGGGGTTGCACGACAGAGTCGTATCGGGAGTGGTCAAGGAGGAATCACCCTCGATGACCACGACCGAATAGCTACACTATAGAGATCTCATCAGGAGTGATGTGCGAGGTATCACCCTCGGCACTCGATGGTAACTCTGCAGAGTCGAGCAACAAAAGGGGCGTGGTGTGATGTGAGGTGTCGGGCTCTGGTCGTCGATCACGTTGCTCGAGTCATCGATGATGAAGCAGGGGCAACAAGGACAAGGTGGGGGTCACTGATGGATCACTAACCAACCTATACTAAGCAGTTTAGGATAAGCAGGTAGGTAACAATAGCAGGTACAAAGCAGGCTATGCATCAGAATAGGAGCAATCAATTATAGTAGAAAAATCTAATGCAAGCATGAGAGAATGGAATGGGCGATATCGGGATGATCAAAAGGGAGGCTTGCCCGGAAGCTCCGCTGAAAGGGAAGAAGGGGTCGTTGTCGACGTAGTCGATCACAGCGGCATCAACAGCGGTCTCAGGGTCTATCGGAGAAGAAGAGGGGGAAGAAACAGTAAATACAAGGCACACAGAGCACCAAAAGGCATAACATGGCAATACACAGCGCTAGGAGTGCTCTAACACGGGGATACACGATACCGGCAAAGGAGGAACATCCGGGAATGTTTTCCCAAAGTTTGCAGTTTTTGGGCAGACGAACCGGAGGGCAACGGTTGCATGTTCGCTATGCTAGGGACGTGTGGCACACGAACGGACTGCGTATTCGGATTCATCTTGCTTTTCTGAGCAACTTTCATGTACAAAGTATTTTAATCCGAGCTACGGTTTATTTTCTATTAATTTTCAAAGTTTTAAATCATTTTTTAAATTAACAGATTCAATTTAAAAGGAAAACATGGTTATGACATCAGTCTGACATCATCATGACGTCAGTAGTCAACAGATCAGTTGACCTGGTCAAACTGATAACCGGGCCCACTATCATTGTCACACTTTACTTAAAGAGACTTTAGTTAACTAACCATGTAATTAGGGTTAACTAAACAGTATTAATTAAGTTAATATTAATTAACTAATTGCTACATTAATTATTATTTTTAACACTTCTCTTTTTTTATCTTAACCAGGGGTTGGGCCCCGCGTGTCATACTCACAGGGCCTAACGGGGCCGGCTAACGGGTGCGCGGGGTGGGCGTGCGGCCATGGGCGCGAGCACGCCCGGCCGGGCGAGCAGAGGGCATTGGCGGGCCGCGGTGGCCCGGGCCCTGGCGAGGGCGGTCGCCCGCCGAGCAGCAGCGGCGCGAGGCCAGGCGGGGCACATCAACGAGGAGGCGGACGCGCGTCCAGGGGGTCGCGGGCGCGGTGACGGACAACAGGGGCAGGGGCGACGCGAGCGGCCGGAGTAGCCAGGGCACGGCCGCCGGTGAGTGGAGGCCAGGGATGGGGCCATGGCAGACGGTGCGGCGGGGAGGCGGCGAACAAGGGCTGGCGACGAGGAGCGGGAGGGCGCGGCAATGGAAGGGTTGCAGGTGCGGGCGCGCACGATCAGCGAGCAGGGGAACGCGACGGACGACGTCCTACAACAGGACAGAGAGGAGAGGGGGGAAGGCGCTCACGAGGCCCTGTAGAGGTGCTAAAGCGAGCTCGGGGAGGCGCCAGAGCTCGGGGCGGCGGTGGTCGACGACGAGGACGGCGACGGCGCGGTGAGGTGGCGGCGTTCGGGGAGGAGGTCGAGGCGTCCGACGTGGCGACGGGGACGGGGCGGCGGTGCGGTGGTCCGGCGAGGTGGCTCCGGGCGGCGGCGACGGGCAGCGCCGGGCGGGCGACGGATAACACAGAATCACGCCGCGAAAGGCCCACCAAATAACCTCGTTATAAATAAACATACAACACACTTCATCATCTCCAACACCGGTCAAACTAAATATTCCATCAATGTCCAAATATAGTGGGCATTAGTTTTTTGGAAAGTCAAGTTTCTTTAACTTTGACCAATTTTAGAACAAAAATATCTACATCCACAATATTGAACAAAAATATATGAAAATTCACTTCATGATGAACCTAATAACACCGATTTGATATTATAAGTTTTGGTATATTTCTCTACAAATTTGATGAAACTTAAACAAGTTTAACTTTTTAAAAAATAATAAAACATCATGTATTTTGAAATAGAGTGAGTAAAAAAATCTAAGAATCACAACAACATCGATGGCACAGCAAAGCGCCTCCAACCCTTCTAGTACTAATTAAATTGCATCCGCTCGGCTTCAAAATGGCGCCATGACGATGCACCGCATAGCGAAGCCGTGTGCTCCAATAATGAAGAAACTGACACTTGGAAACGAGAAATATTCCACTATTCTGTCCTCAAGGCTGGCCGGAGAGAAACAAATCCGACTACTTTACCGAAGGGAGATGGATTTCGTTGGATCGCTAGCTACTACTCCCTCCGTTCCATAATACATGTCTTTCCTTTTCAAAATATAAATATATCTAGACATGTTTTAGTATATAGGTATATCCATTTTTGGACAAATGGAGTATTTTGGAACGGAGGGAGTATCAGTGAGCAAATACGATCCAAGTTGGCTGGAACACATGAGCTGTAATCTCGACGTCACTCCCATGTCGCTTAAGTAGCTGAATCTCGAACCGTCACGTTACATGCTCGGATCTGTAACGAAAAGCATACGCACACGAGGAATGTAGTACCAGAGAGATGGTTGGTCGCAGACTTTGAGATTTTGAGCAAAAAAATGAATTCCATTACTCTGTCTTTGTTACAATGACGGTCAAAACTCAATTTTTCATCCCCGTCGGATTGAAACGGGTGAGATTTTTTTCTACAGCTGCCTAAATGCACAGGGCGCACGTAACTGTACTGCCAAATGGAAGAGTCGGTCACCACTGCATTGCGCGGTATGCCGTTGCTGTCGTCAGCAGCAACCGCAGACGGCTCGCGCTCCGCGTCTGATTCTTCGGGCCAAACGAGGTCGTAACCCACATCGGCCGGCGGCGAGTCAGCGCCTCTGTGGACCTGGTGGCACACATCGATCCAGCCATCTTCCGAGTCCCAGTCCGGCAAGGCCGAGTTGCCGCAGGCCAATGCCCCGATCCTCTCGGCCGGCGTTTCGTCCGCCTCCTCGTCGTCGGTGTCCGAGTCCCAGAGTGCGTCCTGCAGCGTGCTCTTGGGAGACGTGTATTGTTGCTTCGCCGGCGCGGCCTTGTAGTCGCCGGCGGCAGCGGCGGAAGCAACGAACGGGTGATCCAAGAGCTGCGCTCCGGTGGACCTGTCGCTGGGCTGCCTCCTGAAGCATCCGTCCAAGAAGTCCTTGGCCTCCGCGGAGAGCCACCCCGGCACCTCCGGCACGGCGGCGGTGTACCCGATCCGGTGCACGGCCGCGAGCAGATCGTTCATGTCGCTCCATGGCGCGCGGCCAGTGGCCATCTCGACGACGGTGCAGCCGAGCGCCCACACGTCGGACGCCGGCCCCTGCTCCTCGCCGCGCGCGACCTCCGGCGCCATGAACGCCGGCGTGCCGCCCATCGGGAGCAGGGAGTCCACGGCCCTCGCGCAGCCGAAGTCGGTGAGCCTGGCGCGGCCGTCGCCGCCGATCACCACGTTCCGTGCCTTCACGTCCCCGTGGACCAGCGACCTCGCATGGAGGTACTCCAGCCCCCTGGCCACGTCCCCGGCGTACGCCCGGATGGCGGGCTCCGGGAGGCAGCCCCCGCTCCTGGCGGCCTCATCCGCGAGCGAGCCGCCGGGCGCGAACTCGAGGAAGAGCTGGTACTCGCCGCACTCCGCGGCGCGGGAGCCGAGGCAGGGGATGATGTGCGGCGAGCAGAGCCCGGTGAGCACGCTGCCCTCGCGCTCCAGCTGCGCCGCGCCACCGGCGGCGGCGGACTTGACGGCCAGGAGCTTCCCCGAGGCCTCGTCGGACGCGAGCCACACGACGGCGCCAGACGCGCCGCGGCCCAGCGTGCGGATCCGCCTGAGTTGCTTCGCCACGGCGACATCCATCGTTGGTCGTCGGTGTTCCGGTTGGATTGATTCTGAGCTGACTTTGTATGCGATGTGAGGATGGACAGGAGGGATGGTGCGCGAGGTGTATTTATTATATGTGCGGAGTGGCGTGCGACGAGGAAGAGACCAGCATTGGTTGGGTGCGCGGAAGGAACACGTGCGAGAATGGAGCTCGCAGCGTTTCTGTGCGCGGCTGCTGCTAGAAATGAAAAGGCCTTCTCCTCTGTTCTCCGGCTGCAAAGGAAGGTGTAACGAACGTGGGGGTCTTATTTTGGTCATGGTATTTTTGGCGTGTCCTTTCCCGTCGTTTTTCTGCTGCCTTTGCGTTTGTTTGGCGGATCTGGATCAGCTCCAGGGGTAGGTGCGTCGGCGCCTGAATTGAATTGTGAGCGTCACGTGATGCAACATGATCATTGTCGACGTATACGATGATCATTCTACTCCGACTTTTAAAAATAAAAATAGTGGATATATACTAGCGTTGCTTACTTGCTTCTCAGTAAGTGTCTGGGTGAAGTGTCATTTTGGCTCTCCACGTGACGTGCTCCGGAGCCGAGCCTAACCGATAAGGCCTCCTCGACGCGTCGTGTTAGTTATGTGCCTCGCGGTTACGTCCCAGTCTCGCCTTGGACATTTCTCTCGTTAGGCTTTGTCGTACAACGTCGACACGTCCATCATCATCCAGTCCATCGCCGTTTGCTAGAGGCACGTTTCGTTCGGCGGCCAGAACATCCCACCATTTTCGGGGGGTTTAAGCCCTGACCGGTCTTTGGACAGCACAGCCATGTGAGGGAGTTGGGCTGAAGCTGGTGGAGGATTAGTTACTTGTCCATCGTCCCTGGCGTCACGCCGTTTATGCAAGCACATGCAGGGGACGCTAGTCTCAAACCTGTGCGTACACGTGTCCCATTTTTTGAGCTGTTTGAGCTCCAAGCTACATCCAACTAATGTCGTGTCGGCGCCACCTTTTATATGGATCGGGGTGATCAAAGCGTGCAATTTTCTTCATGCATAGGCATAGTTTGTTGATGATAACCCATTTTGGATAAAGTATAATTTCTGTTGGTTAGGCTTCTCAGCCAGCGGTACGGTTGAGTAACCCAAAAACGTGTTCTCTCTTTGCTCATTTTTCATTTGGTTCACCAACACGTCATCGCTTACAGACGCATGTCTTTTTTTCATATCTTCTTGCATGATCATAAAAAGAGTTTAGCTGACATCAATGATTTATTTTTGAACCAGCCATACTTTTTTGTGAACCAGCAGATATTATCCATAAGTTTGTGGCCCCATGTCATCTTCATAAGCACCCCTGCCAATCATTTTTGGAAGCACTCCCCAGTTGATTTTAATATCAGTAACCCAAAGAACATTTTGACCTTTCCAGCACCAAACATCCCTAGTCCTCAAAAAAAGAAAAAAGGAGAAGCACCAAACATCCCTTGCACATGAGATTGACCGAGTAATAATCTTTGACTTTCACAATCCGCATTTTATTTATCAGTTAACGCATGTGCCTGTGAAGTATTCCTACTCCGAAGAGTCAAATTACACAGCCTTTGACTCCCCCGTTTCCACATCCGTTGGCTTCCTCTCAAGGACATCCGTTGAGAACACAACACACACTGTAACAAGAAGTTACCACCTGGTATCAAAACTCAAAAGATGACACAGTGCTCTAGGAGCAAACCTGGAGTACAATTTTTTTCACCCGCAAAAAAAGACTACTATTTTTTTCTTATTGGATTGCAGATCAAGATCTTCACGGCTTGGATTCCCTAACATTTTCTCCCAGAAGACTCGGAGTAGTAATTTGTTTAATCCTAGAACATTGTGAAGCAGAAAATGCAATTCTATTGCCGACTTAGTAAGGGCCACTTTGATTCATTAGAAAAGTAAATGAGAATCGCGAACCAACCTGTGGTTGGATGGTTAGGGAACCCAAGCCGTGAAGATCTTGATGATATGCCGGCTCAGTCTCTTGAAGATGTTCATGGAAGTATGATGTGGGTGTGTGCGTTCATAGGGGTGAGTGTGTGCGCGTGTGTTTGCGTTTGTGCTGTGTTAAAAAATTAAAGGAAAATCATGGGATTATAATTTTTTTATATGATAACACCATCATTTGTTTGATTCAAAATATGAAAAATGGAGAAAATTTTCTTTTTGGACTGACTAGAAAAAACAAAGGAAATTTACAATCCAGTCAAACCTCTCTTTTGGCTAACCTTAAATTTGCATATGGTCTAACCTTAATTTGACCATGTATCCTATGTTTCTCATATTCCTACCTATCAAACATGTAATTCTGCATCCCTTAGAAAAAAAAATGTGATTCTGCAAATTCCTTTATTTTGCCAATCCTCTGTATTGCACCTGCGATCCTATCCTATTTTTGTGTTTTGTCTAATTCTACGTTTTCTGAAATTCTGCATATTAAAGAGGCCATAAGCGGCTAGTTATAAAAAGAAAAGGCCAAAAAACGATAATACCCCCATTCAGTGGAAGATAAAACGAAATTGCTGTACGGACGACAGTCGCCGGCCGAACTGTGGACGACGGGAGGAGTGGACGGTGATGCTCACTTTTGCTAATTGCATGGATGGCTTGATGCGCTGCATCGTCTCCAAATCGTCCACAATGTGTCGGCTGTGTAGGAGCGTTGAAGATAAAATGCACACAGCATGCGACGGAAGCTCAAGAGAACGAAATATTTGTGCAAAATCAAAATGCATTGTTCTTTCTCTGTCGCAATGACAACCGAATTTTACAATTTTGCGTCCGTGACTAACAATGAGGCACAACGGTCTATCAGTAACGACACTGACACCCAAATCTCTCTCGTACCAACCGAAATAATGCGCTCCATCCACATTCCGCACAAGGTCGTACCACCTGCCGGCATCAGCATCAGCGAAATGGACATCAACCTCGGCTTCCAATCCTTCTTCACTCCAAGGACCGAAGTCTGTGCCGGCGATCGCCGTGGGCGTCGTTGTTTCTGAAGCTTCAGGGCGTCCGCCGTGCACGACGATCCAGCCATCGTCGGACTCCCAGTCTGGCAAGGCCGAGCAAGGGCTCGCCAGCGAGCCGATCCTCTCGGCCGCGCTCGTCAGCATGTCCTCTGTTTCGCTTTCCTCGTCCGACTCCCAGAATTCCGCGTTGAGTGTGCTCTCGGGGGACATGATCCAATCCTGCTTCGCCGGCTCCGCGTCGACGTCGTGGAAGGCGGACGCGAGGAACGGGTGCTCTAGGAGCTGCGCGGCGGTGGACCGGTGGCGGGGGTTTCTTGCGAAGCACTTGCGCAGGAAGTCCTTGGCCTGCGGCGACAGCGACGCGGGCAGCTCAGGCACGGCGTCCGTGTATCCGATCCGGTGGACCGCCGCGAAGACGTCGTCCATGTCGCTCCAGGGGGCGCGGCCGGTGGCCATCTCGATGACGGTGCAGCCGAGCGCCCACACGTCGGCCGCCAGGCCCTGCTCCTCCCCGCGCGCCACCTCCGGCGCCATGAAGGCCGGAGTGCCGCCGATCGTCCGGTCGGAATCCGCGGCCCTCGCGCACCCGAAGTCCGCGAGCTTGGCTCGGCCGTCGGCGCCGACCATGACGTTCCTCGCCTTGACGTCCCCGTGCACCAGCGAGTTCCCGTGGAGGTAGGCCAGCCCCCTGGCCACGTCCGCCGCGTACCCCTGGATGGCGCGCTCCGCGAGGCTGCCGCCGCTCCTGGCGGCCTCGTCGGCGAGCGAGCCGCGCGGCGCGAACTCGAGGAAGAGCTGGTACTCGCCGCCGGGCGCGGCGCGGGAGCCGAGGCACGGGACGATGTGCGGGGAGCAGAGCCCCGCCATGACACTACCCTCGCGCCGCAGCGTGTCGGCCGCGCCGGCGCCGGCAGACTTGACCGCGAGCAGCTGGCCGGAGGCGTCGTCAGAGGCGAGCCAGACGACAGCGCCGGACGCGCCGCGGCCGAGCGTGCGGAGCCGCCTGAGCTGCTTCGCCGTGGTGGCATCCATTCCGAGAGAGGGATCGTAGGGTTGGGTGCTGTGGTGCGTGGAGTTGGACGTGTGATCGATGAGCCTCTGGGAAGGATGGGAGCGGGAGCGTATTTGTATGGCCACCACCCCGTTTGGCTGCGATGATTGCGTGGGAAACGTGCGGGAGAGAGACGGGGGCACGGGGCGTGTGCTTCGTGCGGAGCCCCCGTCAACGCCCAGGTAGATGGGATTTCCGACCTCTCTTTTCAGCCGCCGCCCATGGTCAAATTCTAGTGCCTGCCGCGCGTGCGCGGTAGATGGGATTTCCGACCTCTCTTTTCTTGGTGGGGCGCTCGTTCAAGTGATCCTGCATATGCATGACTAGCAAGGTCGGGTGCATCTGCATCGGTGTAGTATATCTGCTTGATGCGCGAATATTCTTTGCATGTTTTGGATCACTCCCAAATCCAGTGCGGGTTCTGAACTAATTGTCCTTTTTTTTTTCTTTTTTGGAACGGAGGTGTTCTGAACTAAGGCCAGTGGTGGGCGGCTACTGGGATCGCTCTACTTTCCTATACCACGAGTCGGTCTACGTTCAGATGAATGTTCACAACCAGTCAACCGTACTATGTACTGTATCTCGGAGGGAGTGACGTAAGGCTCAGGCTGCGAGTTGCCAAAACAAGCTGAGGAACCAGCAAGGTTGCTTCGCCCTCCGCAGCCGGGAGCTGACCACCCACCTACAGCGGCCTTCTGCTCGCGACTCGGCTCACCGGTCTCACTTGGCTGGAGCTGTTGGTGTTTCCAGCGGCCTGGTCCTCCCAACAAGTCAATCAGTACACACATCGTGAAGGTTTCTCTACGCCAAATCTTCGCCTTCTCTTTCCTCCTCCCGGAAGGGCAAAAGAAGGGAGGAAAGTTCAACTTCCAACTTCCAAGTTCCAAATAGATGTCATTTGGAAGGGGGACTTTCACACTTCCAAACAATTGATGTTGACGTTCCAGTGTGTTTAGCATTAGAATACTGAGCAAGCTTGGAAACAAAAATGGACCGATCTAGCGAGCGGCCGGCTGCTCGCTAGTCGTCCCGAGCGGCCGGTCTAAAACAAGTAATTTTGGTCCTTAATCCATAAAAGGTAATTTATCCCTTCCAATTGATAAAATTCTAATTAGAAAAAGTATCACGTACTAAAAAAGTACTACAAAGAACAGGTATGAACGCATTGATTTGGGGTTTTTAAATTTTTAAAAAGTCATAACTTTTAGTTCGCGCTTCGGAACTAAGATCTGTTTTCACTGTTGGAACCCTCGCGACGTGCTCTTCAAAAGTAGATCCCATATGGGGATGTTTCGATGAACTAGTCTTCCTGCCAACTAAATACCAATATGTGTGTAACTAGACTACATGCCGCGCCAACTAAGCATATGCGTGTGCCAACAGTCATTCTGCCAACTAAACATCAATGTGTGTGCAACTAGACTAAATTGCCGCGTCAACTGAGTATATGTGTGTGCTAATAGTCCTGCCAACTAAACATCAATGCGTGTGCAGCTAGACTACATTGCCGCGCCAACTGAGCATATGTGTGTGCAACCAGTGTCCTGCCAACTAAACATCAATATGTATGCAACTAGGCTACATTACAAGCCAACTGAGCATATGTGTGTGCCAATATTCCTGCCAACTAAACATTAATGTGTGAGCAACTAGACTACATTACAAGCCAACTGAGCATATGTATGTGCAACTAGACTACATTACAAGCCAACGAACGAGGGTTGCACATCGACTATTAGGTAGTTGGTCGGGGCAGTAGACTAGTTGCACAACAAAGTTGTCGTGGTTGCTAGATTGCAATCTCATAGGAAGTTGAATCATACAGATCCAAAAATTAGTTTTGGAAAAAGTAGCACGATGTAGTACTAAAGTTGCACAATACAGTACTAAAATTGCACAATATAGCACAAAGGTTGGCATCAAAAAAATTTCGTCGAAATATACCCATGCAGGATCTAGTTTTAAAGATCTCGTCGCAAGAGTTCCAGCAGTGAAAACGGATCTGAATTCCGACGAGCGGTTTGAAAGATATGACTTTTTAAAATTTAGAACTCCAAAATAAATGTGTGTGGAACTGTTCTTTTCGGAACGTGGTAATCAGTGTATTCGCATTTAATATTAACAGTCACATGTACTAAAAGACAAAAAAAAATTAACACATAGATGCATGCAAGACCGGCCGCCTGTTTCGCCTAGATAGTGCGCGTGCACCGGGAAGAATTTGGGAACAAAAATATCTTACAGGTTTATGTAATTATATCATTGTTCACCGACCATGTTGCACACTTCTATTCAAGGTTTGCAGATTAGGGTGGACATTCGGGTATTTTGATCCTTTCGGTCTGCGTAATTCAAAAAATTTCAAATTCCGAGTATCTTTGAATCAAAGTAAACAATAAACCTTTCATTCAGCTGGCCTGCTCAACATGTGCTCAACGGAGCAACTTTACGAATCCAAACACAAGAAACTAACAAAAAATAACAGCAAGCAAGCAACTTACCGAAAATAACCTCAAGTACATAGCAGTAGAATGTGAATGTTAGGGATGAACAGTAAATTTAAAACAAATATCAAACCTTTTTCATTTTTTATGTGTTCACGTTAATGTCTAAAGCGCGCTCGGCAATTTCCATGCAAAACAGAACGTGTTTTTTCAGCCAAAAAAAAAGAATTCAATGGTCTAGAAATGCCAAACTTTTGACTTTTTTTTCACAAGTCAAAATATTACGTTTCTCCTGGAACTTTTACATATAATGGCATTTTTAAAGTGGACCCTCAAAATGCCCGCATACGTCTAGACCGAGCTGTCCGGACGTAGTTTGTCATCCAATATGGTACCCCATCTGTCCGCGGCCATGGGGCCGCAAGCCAGGGCCGAGTAGGCCGCGAGCAGGGGACGCATGGGCCCCATAGGCACTACCTCCACCATGAAAGTGTCATTGCTATCTTTGCTGAATCTACAATTACCACCATGACATGCTATATTACGTTCTACTAGAAATATTGTAATCAAACAAATCCTGGAAAAAAATTCGTCCAATGCTTCCTTCTTTTTCAAGTTCTCGTCGAGGAACTTTATCACTTGTTTAGTTTTTTCAGATGCAAGTGATAGCATGTAGTCATATTTGTGACATGTTCGCTGCTGGTTTCGTGCTCAATTTAGTGCTAAGATGAGTCTAGTCACTCTCTCGTTTGTTAAGTGGCCTCTCACAAACCACTTTCTTAATGATATGTATAAAAAAAACTATCCCAAGATCTTTACCGTATGAAAGCCAATTTTGTCACACTTTTATCCATTTGAGAGAATTGTAGTCTATGATAATGTAGAGAACTTGTTTCCAGGGCCATGCTCAACACAAAAGTCCCTTTTAGAAATATCAATCATTCTAGTATCAAGTGCACCCTAGGTTCTTGGACATAATATACCAGGCTAAATGAATAAATGATGTCACTAGAAATATAAACATCATGACCTTCATCAGCAATATTACCATCATCAGCTTTATCGACAATATTACCATCACCGCCTTCATCCATTTCTATAGTGTGAGCCTCAACCTCTATTTCAACATCACCATGACCATCATTAACTTAGCAGTTTTCATTTCAAAATTTGTTTGAGATTCTTTCACAAAAAATCTACCACGAACACCCTTTTGGGTTTAAATGGTTGACTCTAGTCTTTATCTCTTCTTACACTTTTCAACACTAGAATCATACTTCCTATTTCTAGAATACATGATTCTTCCCGTTTTATAAACCAAAAAGGTCTAATGTGGATGAATTTCAAACACTACATGAATTATAGGCTTATCAAGACAGTAAAATTGAGGACATCGGAGTCTTGAATTCTGATTGAACAACTATCTTGAAACTCTTCGATACGCGCCTTCTTGAGCAACTAGCCAACTATCTTCCCAAGACAATTTGACTGCAAATCAATAAGTATAGAGCAACTAATTAATTAATAACTATCACCACAAATTTAGCTACCGCAATCTGCACAACACCGACAACACCTAGATAAGTTAAAGTGGCAGTTACAAAAACAATAAATTTATCTACTGACAGAATGATAAACCAGTCGATCGGTATCGACTTAGAATTACAAGTTAACTTTCATCTTTCTGCCCTTCTAACTTGTGATAGTGAATTGTAGAATTTGTGATGGCACGCTTCGGGAATTGTGATGGTCAGGCATCGGGGTAGCACTGCATTGGAGCTAACAACATAATGGAGAAATGGTGGAACAAATAGAAGATGAGAGAGAGGGGGAGGGGGCAGAGAGACGCTAGGAGCAAGGAGCCTGAGATGCGTATCATAATTTGGCAACACATGAGGCCTTCATGAATACACGGCGAACACTCAAGCAGATCAAGGAGTCACGAACATGCTATGACTTTAGCACGATCAATCAGGATCCCCAACGGCGCGCATGTAAGGATAGTCACTTTGGAGCATGGGAACATTGAGCTCATTATGTTTGTAGTTCAAAAATATTTATTTTATGGCTACAGAAACCCAATTTTTTTCTACAGGCATATAGATGTGTAGTATATTTGCACAAAGCCAAAGTGAATTTCCCTCAAAGTCTCGTCAACATAAGTGTTTGTATGTGAGATAAAAAAAGACAAAGACATGCACAAAAATGGATTGTTTTTCTTGGCCAGAATTTTGTCTTTCTTAGTGTTATGTATAATACATCGTATTATTCAACGAAATTAACAGGCATGCAGAGAACATCTATATGTAGTTGTGTAAAAATTAAACATTTTTTAAAACTTTCAAATATCATTTTTGGGTCTTCCAAAATAAAAGGATCCGATACACTTAGGGTTGAAAATGGAGTGGAACTTTTAGCTTTTTCGTAGGAAAAATAGAAATGGAAATTTGCAAAACGGAAATTCTTAATGCGAAAACAGAAAGAAAAACAAAACGGTGTTTCCTGACGGAACAAACGTGGAAAGAAACTTTTTGTTTCCGTGAATATGGAATTCCCGTTTTACTATAGGCCTATGGCTAATTTGTAGCCCAATCACCAAACAACACACAATGACACAATGAGCCGAATGGTCCATTTGAGGCCCTCTACTACCACAGATGTACTCAACTAGACTTATATGTAATTATTCACTACTACTACAATACTATGCTAAGTTGATAACCTAATCATATTATTTTGTAGCCATGTTAACAATTCATTAGGTTTGTTGGTTTTTGTGTGTATTTTTTTTGTAATTCAAGGAGTTTTTAAGTTTCGGTCAACACCCGTTCCTGTTGCCGTGTCCCCTCCATATTTGCTTCGTGCCCGTTTCCAGCAGCATATGTTTCCATATTTATTTTGGGGGTTTCTGTATTTATTTCCGCTTCTACAAAAAATGTAAAAACAAACATGGTAGCACCCAATTCTTTTCGTTCCTGCGATGTTTTCATCCCTAATTGCACCCATGCTTAAAAAATCCACACTCGTGTATGTGCCTCCCTTTTCATGTATTTTTGAAGAATTGCCTCTTTTTTCACGTGAGATACAAGATCGCACCCAATCACTATTAACCAGGTCTGATGTACATGCGTCTCTGCTTAAGCCCACTTTCTGATGTCATTGTCCAACCCACGTACGATGTAGCAATTTGTGCCCCCTCAAACTTTTGGGGGCCCTATTCTAAAATAAACTTTTGGGAGCCCTTGTGTTGGAGCTCACATGCTCCTATCAATGGGTTTTCAATTAGAACTCTACATTATGCTCTTTGCATCATATTTCATCCATGTTTACTGTTTTTTTTAGAATTCATCCATGTGTGCTTTTAAGATTATATTTTTTTGCTTATTTGATGAGGATCAATTCTGTTTGCCTGCATCACAATGATGCAGAAGCGAGGTTTAACCTCCTTTTCAAAAAAAGAGGTAGTAGTTTGCCTATCCATGTTGCAATAGGCTTGTAGCAGTGGTTGTTTATTTAACAAGAAAACCTCCTCTCATTCATTTGTAATAAGTGTTACATCATTTACAGTCAAAGGAGAAATAGAAGTAGAAGGTTCATCCATCCAGACATTATGGGAGAAAATGTCGCTAAGCTAGCTAACTCATGAGCTACTGAGTTTGCCTCTCCTGGGAAAAGTTCAAAAATTATATGAGGAAATCACATGACATATGATAGCAATGATCGAAGATAGGTGCTGGGGCTCCTGCAAGATTTGCTCCCTACTTCATTGTGTTAATGACATCCATGTTGTCTAAATTCACCACTAGTTTGTTACAACCATTAGATTGTGCAAGGGATAAAGCATATTCCCCCGGCAAAAAAAGGATAAACCATATTTCAGTGCCATGGTCTCCGCAGATAATACATCTGAACACCACTCAATCATGCTATTACCTACAACAATAAACTTCCACCAACTGTTACAGATAACAGCTCCAGTGGTTCTTCTTAGCATCTCATCATCAAAACATGCATCCACATTCAGCTTGACATAGTGCGGAAGAGGAAGCAATTCCTTTTCTTGATCGTTACGTTGATTTGCCGTAAAAATTAGATACAATAATCTCTCTCATCCAAAAAACTACTAGTAGAATGCTCGTGCGTTGCTACGGACTATAATACATATAAATAAATAAAACAAATTAAGGTCGTCTCCAAGGTCGAAGCTCATTTCTCTCTCAAATGTCCGGGCGTGTTCGGGCATTAAACGGGTGCCATGCAGGCTCTCAATAACCAACTGGATAGTCCGGGCTCCCCCAAATCCAGCCCATATGGGGATAAATGTGATTGCCCGGACTATATGTCATGTTATCTTGAACACGTAGTCCCAACACAAAAACCCCACCCCATGACGCACTTTTCCTTTTTCCTGCCGGACCCTCCCATTCTCACTCATTTCATGATGCAGCGGGGCATTTCTCGTTGGAGCCCTCTCCTCTAAAACCTGATGTGACCCAGCTCATCTTCACCATGGCGCCTTCTCTCCTTCAAACCATACTTACCCGCGGAACGCCAAGGATGAGTCCCCTGCCAACCGCCCTGCTTTCCACCATGATCACCTCTCAATGTGTTTGTGTCTATTCACCACCGCCATCAGGGGGGGGGGGGAGTGTGCTGCTCATGACGCCCCCAAGCTAAGAAGAAGGATCTGATGTCTCTTGAATCATTGTCACATTGTACCATAACGTACAATGTCATGCATTGCAACGAAAAAAAATGGTGTCTGTTGTTGGGCATGTAATTGATACATACCCTGCCCGTTATTAACTCTTGAAGCAACCAAACCAATGCATTTACCCTTCTATCCTAACCAATCAATTGTACGTGTTGATGAAAAAAAATATGAACCGCCCGCTCATGCAGTTTGCTACAGATGGCATCTCTAATGAAATGCAATTTGCCACATTTTCTAAAGTAGGGATATTATTCCACTTAGACAGTCGTAATTGATTCGACCAATCCCAATCCACATTCGGCTCACTCTCAACCCTCACTCTTATCGCAAAGTACATTAACTCATGTTCTAAGTGAGCCAATGACCGACAACATTGTGGCATGCTTGCAACATGGGACAAGGGCCACAATCATCCTCTTGTCTTAGTGCTGCTACCTCCTGGTTCTATATTGGACTTACCCTTCATCCGGGCTCTACCATGATGGCACGACACTCATGTGTGGCCACGGAAAAAGAAAACTATGAATAGAAATGTTCTTCCAAAGCATGAAAAATGTCAATGTTTCTCTCCTCTTCCCTCCCTCGCGCGCACATGCCTGATTTGTGATACAAATTTATGTACCCGTGAGAAGAGCAAGAAAAAATCCCCTCACTTTCTATCTCCTACACCAAAAACTGCCTTGATGTCACAAAATTTACCAATTCTACGCTCCAATAAACCCAATGAAAGAGAGGGCATATCATGTTGGAACCTTGAGTTTCCCTTCAACACAAGTTGGACCCGTCAGCTAAATACAACATTCAAAATGTTCGGAGTTATCAGGGAAAACCAGCTAAAATGTAATAAACAAAAATCTATACAAAGAGAAAATCTAAAGCGCACACCCAATGAACGAATCAAGCTCACATGACAACTTAATATAAGCTTATTGTAGCTATTCTAATATCTGAGAAGTGCAAACTGTAAACGCCATTGTCTACTGTACGAATTCTTAAGAATAAGAGTGATGTTACTATGCAAGATACAAACTTGACAGCGACAATGTACTATGGATGCAGGATGTTGTTTATGATTGATTGGTTAGGCTAACTTGTTAGAGGCCAAAAACAAAATAAAAAACTTGTTGGCTGGTTGTGATCCTCTATCGAACGGAACTATAAATGAAGCCGCCAACGCATCATCAAGAATTAAAGCCATGGCTCTTCTAGAAAAAAATAGTGATGTATTGAAATATGTATTTGACGGATTGAAGGGAATCATAACTGGTCAACTCATTGTATCCTTCAATACCTAAGATGAAAAAGAAACACCCCAATATAATTACATATTCTCTGACCACCCTCTACACAAGTTCACAATGAGGAAAAATGATACATTCAATTCTGGACAATAGATTAAAAACATGTTTGCTCTATGTATCAAGAAAAACCGCTGCTAGAGTTCAACAAGTAAAATATTGCTCAAGAACGGATGTGTGATTTATAATATTCTGAAGATTACGTGAAACAGAACCTTGCTGGAGCGACACTGTTCCACATACAAATGGAAATACACACCTTGGACAATCTTTCTGTGAAACCATCCCATATCTTCTTATTAAATTCATATGTGATGTCACCGAATTGGAATCCATGAACTCTCTCTAGTGTTGTAAGCCCACAAAAGAAGCATATATTTGAGTTTCAGAGAAAAAAATAAGTTTGTACCCATAACCACATAAGTTGCAAGGACTCTATTGAACATAGAAGCTTCCAAAAAAATTAATTAAAAAAAGGTATCCTCTAAATCTAGCGTAGATGCATAACAACTGAAAGTAACAAACATACATGCGCCATAATTTTACTAATAACTACTTGCCTAGACATAATGGGAGTCGTTGACAAAGGAGGTGGATCCACATCCTGCTATGTATGAGAGGAACATCAGCTATGAAATTTATCTTCGAGATACTTCCATCTTATACAAGCTAAAATTAACTTGTCAACACACCTTTGACTTGAATTAGCATGGCTCTTACAATACAGAGTGTTCACTATTTTTCTGAAACCTACCTTTCTGAATCAGAATCAACAATACAAAATGATCACTATTGAGTACTGAACTACACATAGTTTGCAATTGACGAACAGCTTCATCAAGTATATCTGTGTATGTAGAAGAAGCCAAGGAGAGTACTCTGGCGAGAGCGTACGTCATGGAGCGAGGCTCCAGTCCAACACTCCCAGCCCTCCCATGAGGATGCCCACCATACGTTGCAGTCCTGTAGCTTGTTAATTAAGTACAAAAACGAGAATCAATACCTAAGAGAAAAGTTGTTTTAGAGCTCGCATGCTCCTCAACTAAGTAGATGGCTGGAATAATACCAATGGTACACAATCTGGGTGAAGCACAAGCCTTGCGCGTCCTCCACCATGCTCCTCCTCCTCCTCTAAGTCCAGAGCACCGGCCGGCCCCGTTTTCGTTCTGCCTAGGTATAGTCTACCGAGGTGGCAGGCCGGCAGCAGCTTCGCGACAGCCTCCTCCGAGCTCCAGTGAACTGGCAACGTTGGTGCCAGTGTGCGGCGCAGTGGAGCTTGCCCCCGACAGAGCTGATCTCCGAGACCCACATGGCGCCTTGGCAGATTACGATCTCGTGTCGCGTCGAAGAGGACGACCATGGTAGTGCGCGGCCGGGTAGGGCATGGCGGGGACGAGACGTCCGCCTAGGATGCGGTTTTGTCGGCTGGCGAGTAGCTGGTCGGAGGTGGCCGGCATCGACGAGAACGGCACGGTGCCGTCACGATCGGACCCGGCCGTCGAATGGAAGGAACGCGCTGGCAAGGCGATCCGGCGCGTCTACGATGGCTACACGAGGCAGCGCTACGCGCCCGTGGCCGGTAGTAGGTGCACCAACGAGTTCTGCTCTGCTCGCCCTACCATGTGCACGTTCAAAACTCACCCGACCATGCGCACATTCTCCGCCGCCGCCGCGTCTGCCTCGTCCAAAACAGCTTGGGGGAGAGACGAGGAGGATTTGAGGAGGCTGCGGAGGAAGGAAGCAAGATTTACGGGATAGGCGGACGAAGGGGTGGGGTTTCATTCGATCGATGGGAGGCGGGGATCCAAAGCGTGGGGTTTTTAGGAAGGTGATCCCATATGAAACTTGTGATTGTCAAGCATGGCACGCGTGATTAGTGATTTGTTATGAAGAAATATATTATTTTATTATGGAAGATTATCGAGAAAATCTCGTGTCTGTATTTTAGGAAGGTGATCCCACATATATGGTGTAATTTCTGAATTCTGAATTACTTATTGTTTACATAATTGAATTGAATCAACACCTACCAAAGGAACCATGAAACAAGATCTCTCCTTAATGGGGTTTGGTTTTTTAATGGGAGGAAGAAAAACCAATGAGAGAAGGTGGGACGAAGTAAAACCGAACGAAAAAAAAGTCAGACGAAAAAAAACCAGACGAAAGTGGTGGGACTATTCAACCAACTCATCCATTAGGAGTAGAGATTTGGGGATTAGAGGGATGGGGTGAGATTTGAGGGGATTGGGCGGAGTGAAGGGCTTCACCAAATTCCTTCACGTCCGCAATCGATTTTAGGCTTGCAATCGTGCTCTTAACCGGACATCCTAGCCGTCCATCTTGTGATCCAGTGGCCCAAGACGCAATCATATGTTTCCTTTTCTTTATTACTACGTAGTATTTGGCATCTACCAGACTTGTGTTGCACGCAGCATCATACCAAGAGACGACGGCCAAAGCTGCGTTCCACGGCTGTAAAGCAATAAAGCGCGGGAACTAAACTAAACTGAACCAAAAAAGGGTCGATGCATATAGTATGCATGTCCGGCAAGGAAAGGTATCCACTGTCCAGGCAGCCGTCATTTTATCCTCGAGGCCAACGGATCGAATCTCTGACAGGTCGAGAGGCCGAATGCCCCAGACCGCGGGGACGGCTGCCTTAAGCATCAAGTTTGTCACAAACTTGACGTAACCCAGCCTCCACAAGCAAGCAATCGGCTGTCCATGCAGCCGAGGGAAGCAAGGAACAAATCTAGCCTGGATTTTCCCGTCGATCGTTCGTGCGCACGCCCTGTATCTATATATAAGGTGCAGCTGCCGATACAATCCTTAAGCCGCCTGAAATACTGATACTGACCAGTAGAAGAAGTAGAGCGCAGCCTCTGAATCTGATCGGTGGAAGCGTTCACAGCTAGGAGCACGCACGCACACATGGCGAACGCGGGGCTGAAGCCGGTGGCCGGCCTCCTCCTGATGCTCAACTTCTGCATGTACCTCATCGTCGCCGCGGTCGGCGGATGGGCCATCAACTTCGCCATCAACAACGGCTTCTTCATAGGTACGTACTGCTCACTGCTAGTGCATAATCCGGGTGCATTATCTTGTAGGGAACAAGCGTTAATTCGCGGTGTCCTCCGTGCCTATGTATCTTGTGTAAATTCCCTGGGCTGAGCAGATGTTTGTTGTTATACAGGTTCCGGGCTGGAGCTGCCGTCACACTTCTCTCCGATCTACTTCCCGATAGGGAACGCGGCGACCGGGTTCTTCGTCATCTTCGCCGTGATCGCCAGCGTGGTCGGTATGGGGGCGGCGCTTGCCGGGTTCCACCATGTCCGCGCGTGGAGCCACGAGAGCCTGCCGGCGGCAGCCTCCTCCGCGTTCATCGCCTGGATGCTCACGCTGCTTGCCATGGGGTATGTAGGAGTATATGACCACTTCTGCGTACCACACTCCCAACTCTCTTTGCATGCGTGCATATGTAACGTTTTGCCTGACCTATTTGTATCCTCTTTGGCACCTTCTGATTCTCCAGATTGGCAGTTAAGGAGATTGACCTGAACGGCAGGAATGCTAGACTGGTAAGACCGACAGACGCACTGTTTAATTTGATCAGCATTCGTAGTCGTAGGGAATCAAGTTGTGAGTTTGTGACTACTGATGTGGCACGATATAATTATTAATAACTGTTTGTGTTGGTCTGGATTGACTCGTAGATAACCATGGAGGCTTTCACCATCATACTGTCGGGGACGCAGCTCTTCTACATACTCGCTATACACGGAGGGAGGTGAAGGGCCAGCTCAAGTGGGCAACATCGATTGCCGATGGAATATTTGCTTCCAAGCGTGATGATTCAAGGCCGATATATCAACTACAACTAGGCGAGCATTGGTTCACGGCCGGGTTGCATGTATACATCTTTGATGTGGTGTTAAAAATTTGTGTATCGTGTGTTTATTGCTGAGACGGAAATGCACTGTGCATGTGTGAGTTTGTGTGTGTGTGTAAGCGTTAGATGTGTGTTCAGATTTCCGCGTGATTTGTTGATTGGAAACCAAACACTAAGCTATCATATTCATTTGATTTGAGTATATCGTCTTTTTTACGAAAATTGTTAATGTTAATTACTTCCTCTGTTCATAATGTAGTGCATGCAGATTTTTTTTTAAGTCAAACCTCACACCCGTTGATCAAGTTTGTGAAGAAAAACATTTACATCTTGAAAGCTAAACATATATCATTAGACTCATCATAAGATGTACTAATTTCATATTTGATATATTTGGTGTTGTGTGTCATAGTTTTCTCAGCGAGCAAAAGCACCCCCCCCCCCCTGCGGCATTCACATGTATGCGCTTTGGGATGACCCATGTGCGTGATGGGGCGCCCCTGTTATTTTTTCTGTTAATAGTTTTTTCTTTGTTAGCTTCGAAAAAATGTTCACGACTTCTGAATTCTAAAAGGCCGTTCTGGATATCATACAGTGTTAA
>NC_041384.1:487584215-487586159 GCF_002162155.2 Triticum dicoccoides | reverse complement strand
TCTTTCAATTCGAAAATTTGTATGTTCAATTTTTCAAAAAATGTTCGCATTTATGTGTGTGTGTGTGTGTGTGTGTGTGTGTGTGTGTGTGTGTGTGTGTGTGAGCGTTAGATGCGTGTTCAGATTTCCGCGTGATTTGTTGATTGGAAACCAAATACGAAGCTATTATATTCATTTGATTTGAGTATATCGTCTTTTTTACGGAAAATTGTTAACAGTAATTACCCCCTCCATTCATAATGTAGTGCATGCGGATTTTTCTTAAAAAGCCAAACCTCACAAACATTGATCAAGTTTGTCGAGAAAAATATATACATCTAGAAATCCAAACATATATCATTTGATTTATCATAAGATGTAGCTTCATATTTGATATATTTAGTGTTGTGCATGTCATAATTTTCTCTGTAAACTTGTTCAAAGTTTGCAAAGGTTGACTTAAAAAAAATCTATGCACACTACATTATGAAAAAGCGAAGTATTAGTATCAAGCACTGTTTTGGGGTTTAGGGTGTTCATCTGGCGCATGTATCATTGCCGGCGCTTCGCACAGGAGCGGCTAGCGTGGGCCGGCCCATTTACAGTGGCACGCGGCGGAACGTTTCCGAGATGAAAAGTCGCAAAAAAGAAATTAGCGATAGCGCTGTAACTCGAACACGTGACTTCGCACTAAGTGGCCTGCCGTGCAAACCACTGTGATGTAGACATTATCACGTTCAACTAGCAGCGCGATAGTTAAAGACTACAGATAATTTATTGGGTCGAACCGACGACCTCCTACAACTCAATTTTTCAAAATTATGAATATTTTCTTCAAACTAAAAACATTTTCCGAATTTTTGTACAAATTTTGTAAAACAGGAACATTTTGATGATGTGAACAAATTTGAGAAAGGGGAACATTTCTTGAATTTGTGAACAAAAAACAAAAATGTTTATATTTTTAAAACTTCCAGAATATTTTTTGAATTTGTGATTTTTTTAAAAACATGAACTAGTATTGAATTTGTGAACAAATTTGGAAAGCTGGAATTTTTTTTTGAATTCCCAAACATTTTTTGAATCTTGAGAACAAATTTTGAAATGGTGAACAATTTTAAAAAATCCTGAACAAATTTGGAAGCGCGAACAATTTTTTAAAGCATGAACATTTTTTGAATCTTGAGAACATATTTCGAAATGGAGAGAAATTTTAAAAAATTCCGTACAAATTTGGAAGTCCGGACAATTTTTTAAAGCACAAACATTTTCTGAATCTTGAAAACATATTTTGAAACAGAGAGAATTTTGAAAAATCCTGAAAAAATTTGGAAGAGCTAACATTTTTTGAATATGTGAACAAAAAGTTTAGTACATTTTCTGAATTTCAGAACTTTTGTACTTTTTTGTGTAACGAGAACAAATTTTGAATTTTGAGAACATTTTTTGGAAACACGAACAATATTTAGTTTTTTTTAAAGGACAAGAAGAAAAGAAGAAAATCATAAACGTTTGTAAAACTACGAACATATTCTGAAAAAGAAAAGTAAACTTGAAAAAAATGAAACAAGAAACAAAAAACGAAAAAATGAAAAAGAAACAGAAACAAAAAAAAGAGAAATAAAAAAACAATAGAAAGCCGAAAAAGAACCAGAAAAAACGATACAGGAAAAAAACCGGTTCAGGGAACCATCTGGACGGTTCCCAAAACCGGTTTGGACGCATTATGTGTGGGCCGGCCCATTTCTGTCGCTCGCTGCGCTGCCCCTGTGCGATCGCTCGACCGTTTGCCGCAGCGAGCGGCGAATAGAGTTTTCCAACTGTTAAGGCTCGGATCGCCCACGTGCGTAGGTACATGGGCTGGCCCATTAAACATTAAGCGAATTGAGAGTGTCACCGGTTTTAGGAACCATCTACAAGGGACCTCCTATCCGTATGCAGTATGCGGTGCTCAGCAAGCAAACG
>NC_041384.1:487582349-487584105 GCF_002162155.2 Triticum dicoccoides | reverse complement strand
GCATTTGCATGTACGCTCTTTGGGACGACCCATGTGCCCGACGGGGCGCCCCTGTTATTTTTTCTTTGTTAGCTTCGAAAAAAAGTTCGAAACTCCTGAATTCTAAAAGGCCGTTCTGGATAACATACAATGTTAAAAAGAAGAATTTCCAAAAATGATTGTTAAATATAAAAATGTTCCCAAGTTTCAAAACTCGTTCTGAATTAAAAAAAAATGTCCTGAATTTCATCACAAATTTGGA
This sequence comes from Triticum dicoccoides, assembly GCF_002162155.2. Taxonomy (NCBI): domain Eukaryota; kingdom Viridiplantae; phylum Streptophyta; class Magnoliopsida; order Poales; family Poaceae; genus Triticum; species Triticum dicoccoides. The sequence goes on along the minus strand of NC_041384.1, from coordinate 487,583,864 downwards.
CAATGTTCCTATATGTCGAAAAAATCACGAATTTTAAATTGTTCCAAATTTAATAAATACTCACGAATTTGAAAAATCTTCCCGTTTTGGAAATTATATATGAATTTTAAAACATGTACCTAATTTCCAAAACTTTGACCAATTTTCAGAAAAATTAAGGATTAGAAATAAAAATTAAAATTTAAAAAATCTATGTCAATAAATGTTCCGAATTCTAAAAATATTTACAAATTCAAAAAATGTCATATTAACAAAATGTTCATGAATTCAGAAAACGCTCCATATTTCGAAAGTTACTAAAATTATAAAAAATGTTTGAATTTTTTTTATAAATTAATTAATATGAAAATTGTTCGCGGATATGGAAAAAGGGAAGAAAACCTTCTGAAAATCAGTGGGGAGGGGGGGGGGGGCAGAAGTAGGCCAGCCCAATTACAACAAATATCGCAGGTCTTGGTTACGCGTCAGGTAGCTAACCCTGACGTATGCGCAAAATAGAATCCGCCCATCCAAAAAGGTTCCTACCTTTCCGAGTTTTCAGTTTCCTTTTTCCTTTTGTTTTTTCAGTGTTCTTTTTTTATTTGGTTCTTCTTTACTTATCTTATACCCCCTATGTTCCTAAATATTTGTCTTTCTAGAGATTTTAACAACTGAGTACATACGGAGCAAAATTAGTGAATCTATACTCTAAAATATGTCTATATACATCTGTATGTGGTATTTCATTTGAAATCTCTAAAAAACAAATATTTAGGAATGAAGGGAGTATTTTTCTTCTTTCAATTCGAAAACTTGAATGTTCATTTTTCTCAAAAAATGTTCTTGATTTTCAAAAAAAAAGAATGAGAAAATTTTCTAATTTTATAAAGACCACAGACCTTTCAGAGATTGTTCGCAAATTTTTTATCATTCCACGAACTTTTTTAGAATTTCGTGGGGCTCTTTTAAAATACACAAACAATTTTTAAATTCATGAACATTCTTTTTCAATTCGCGGACATTTATTTAAGTCACAAACATTTATTGAGTTAATGAAACTTGGTATTGAATATTTTGACGATTTTTAATGGGGTGAGAGAAAACAAGAAAACGTAAGAAAAAATAATAAAATGAAAAGAGAGGTATATATCGCCTCAATTGGAAAGATATATCGCCATGATTATCTCTCGCATATGCGAGACAGATGATCTCCCGAACGGGCCTGCCGCAACTATCTTTTTTTCGTGCGCGGAGGAAATATCGTTCTTCCTTTTGTGCACCGATTTTTTTCGGTCTGGTGTGCTTTGCTGTGGTTTTCTTTTTAACGTTCGATTTTGTTATTTTCTTTGTGGTTCTTTTTTTGTGCACGATTTATTTTGGGTTTATTCCTCTTTTTTCATTTTTTTTGTCTCTATGGTCCTTTACCTTTTTTATTCAGTTTTTTATATTTTCTTACACTTTGAATATTTTTCATAATACATGACTAAACTTTTCTAGACATATGTTCGGAATATTTTTCTAAAATAGTAAATATAT
>NC_041384.1:487562567-487582018 GCF_002162155.2 Triticum dicoccoides | reverse complement strand
TATTTTAATGTCATGACTATTATTCTGAGTGGTGTGTAACTTGTTTCTAAATAACAAGAAACATTTGTTTTCAATGTATAAACATTTTTTGAAAATGTCACGAACATTTTTTCATTAGTACAAAACCTATAAAACCAGACGAACATCTTTTTTGCATTGTATAAACATTTTATTTTACGTTGCATAAATACTTTTCTCGAATGGTACAGCATATTATTTTTAAATATGTGAAAATTTTCTTTACAATATATTAAAAATTATAATGTTAAGAATATATTTTAAAAAGCGGACATCATTGTTTTACATTGAATGCATATTTTTTGTACATTGCATGAGTATTTTTTAAATGAGTGATTAGCCTTTTTTCTTAATTTAATGAATTATGTTCCCATTTCAGATATATATAAAGAAGGTAATAAAATTTGCATTTGCAACATTCCAAAGGCTTAACTTGGGGCACAAAGCAAAAGAAAAGATACAAACATCATTATTACAATAGAATTCATTATGTTGACCCACTATACTGAATAAGAAATAAAAATATACATATTGGGTTGTCTCCCAACAAGCGCTACTGTTTAATACTCTTAGCTAGGCATAATGCAAATGTATCAAGTTTTATCATCATTTAATTCTTCAATAAAGCAACTTGATTTCTGAGGAGGATTACCAAACATTTTATTAGCCATAACACTCGTAGGCACAAAGTCGAAAAATTTATTGTCAAAGGCATGTTCATTTTTATCTTCTAAAAGTTGGGTGCACACTTTCATTTTTAAATCTCCCTTTTCTTTACTAGAAGAAGCACCCATGTTTGGCCTAGGAACCTTAGACACATAAGTGAATTTCAAATCCTTATTTGTAGAAGCTTCCTCACTAGTTTTTGTGGAAGAAAGCTGAACCCAAGACATTTATAACTTCTTTCAATTTATCAATTTTAGTGGAACTTTGTTCTACTCTATCAGTAATTGCTTCTTTTTCCTTTAATAATTCCAAAGCATTTCCTACTATAGAGCCTAACTTAGTAACTTGATTATGCACCTTTTTATCCAGTTCTTCTAATTGTTGATGAGTTGGCATTTTATTTTCGATAAATATCCAATTTTTTTACAAAGTCTTCCAAAGTTATTTCAGTTTCATTAACCTTAATCGGTGGAAATCCAACTAAACTTCCCATGGCATTAAAAGCATCCAAAGTATGACTATTTTTGAAATTTCCTCTAGTGATAGCATCAAGAACAAACCTATACCAAGTAGTAACACCAATATAGAAATTTCTAAGGAGTATTGTGGTAGATTGTTTGTTAGTAGATCTATTTTGAGCATCACAAATTCTATACCACGCTTCTATTAAACTTTCTTTGCCCCTTGGTTTGAAATTAAAAACTTCTAGCTCGGGCTTAGAGACGGCAAGTTAAGAACTAGCCATGATAGCAACACAAACTAAAATAGTAATAAGGTACTTTGGTATTTTTTTAAAAAAAATGGCAAACAAAGCAAAAAAAGCAAAGGTAACTAGGCAAGAAATAAAAAAGTAAATAAAAAGTTTGTGTGTAGGTACCTGACTTGATAAAGATGATTCCCCGACAACAGCGCCAGGAATTCCTTTGCTGCTCCCGTAGGAGTTGTTGGATTTTGCCCTAAAGAGGACGAGTGATATACCATAGAAGAAAACTATTTCCCACAGTTGAGAACCAAGATTTAACTGAACTAGTAGGAATCACCAAGCTAGCAAGGTAAATAGTGCGTGCACACAAACGAAAACAATACTTGCACCCAACTTCAGGGGTTTGTCAAGCCCCGGTATTGCTAGTTGCAAGATTGAAAGTAAATAGATGGTAATGTTTTTTGCCCCCCTCCCTCCCGTGATTGAAAGCATCGAAGACAGAAGCCCCCACCCTCCCGAGGCACTCCCGCGGGCGCCCCCGGGAGCAACCCTAGCGACGCCGCTCCCGTTCCCTCGCCCCCTCCCTCACCGTCCCCTGTGGCGCAGCCGGCCAAAGGTCGTGTCGCGTAGGCGGCGGGGGGCGGCTTTCTCCCTCGTGGGGGTGGTGGTCCTCATGGAGCGCCATCCCCTACTCGATGGCGTCGGGCGCCAGCCGACCTCTGCTTTGGCTTCTCTCCTCCTCCAAGCGTCCTGGTGGCCTGCCGACGCCGCCTCATCCGCTCCTCCCCTCTCCACCTCGGCTAGTGGGGTTCTAGAGGCCCAGGGGAGTGCTGGCGGCGGATCTGGTAGGCCCTGCCCAGATCCGGCTGGTAGTGGCGGCTGGCGGTGGAAGGGGTGACCGGCGGCCCTTCTAAGATGGTGATGATGCAGCCGGTGTTCGTCCTACTCCGGTGGGGTGGCTGGGCATCGGCTGGAGTGGCCTGGGCGTGGAGACGCAGGTGGTGTGGTGGTGGTTGACGCTCTAGAGGCCTTCTTCAACGGTAGGGTGAGGTCGATCCGACGGACGGGTGGATGCCTCCTCCTTGCGTGGTTCTCGCCGGAGGCCGTGGTAGGGCATCAGGGGTGGCGTAGGGGAGGATGCTAGAGGGACGGGCAAACCGACTACCTATCACCAGTGCAGGGGTGCGCTGGTCCAGACGAGCTTCTCTTCGACCTTCCCTTTTCCTGGCCTAGCGCCTCCTTGTTGTCGGCGTCCTGGGAACAGGGATACCCAGACTTGTCTGCCTGCGGCCCAGGGCGTGGCTCCATCAACGGCCTGGTATGGCCCATCTTCACCAGCAACCACTCAAGACCCTTGTGAGGGGCCAAGCCTCGCGAGGCGGACAACACTAAGACCTCCCCAAGGGCGGCCTCGCTAGGCTGGCTCCTAAGGAGCGGGGATATCTATCCAAGGGGCACCTCGCGAGGTCCGCGTGACATGAGCCATGATGACCAAGGCCAGGCGGGCGCCAGCGGGCGTAGGGTGCCAGTTTCCTCTTTGGTGCTAAGGAAGCAGGCGCAGGCGAGGAGTCCAGAGCATCAGGAAAAGGTTTCCATATCGGTGCAACAAGACCAAGACCAGCAGGACGGAGGTCACCGCGGAGCCCAGGGCGGCGTCACCACCAGAGCCTTTGGCAGGCGAAGACCACCTTTTGTCAGGATAACTTGTACTAGTTGTCTCCCTTTGAAATTGGTCGTTGTGGGATCCCTTCCCGCCTAAACATTTGGGAAGAGGACCGGTGCCTCTATAAATAGGTCTAGCCACCACCGTAGTCAAGGATCGGCTCATCTGGACGGATCATTCGGACCATCCTCAAGCACACCAGCTCATCGAGCTCAAGAACACCTCTCCTCAAGAGGTTGTTCGTCCATTGTACTATTTCATCCTCAGCCCACGAGGCAATCTCACCACACCACACTGGAGAAGGGTATTACACCACAACAGTGGCCCGAACAAGTATAAACTCTCGTGTCACTTGTTCCTTGGGTTAGGCGAGCTAGGACTAGAGATCGTTGCGAGAGTGAGCTAGGGAGAGAGAGATCTTCGTGCGCACCCCAGTGTTCAAACCTCAAGGGTTTGCCGGAACCCGCAATCCAACATTTGGCACGCCAGGTAGGGGTGCGCTGAAGCTTTTTCTTCCGTTGATTCATGCTCCACTGATCCACCGCATCCATGTCTGACGCTGGCCGGGCCCGTGCTGAGCGTCGGGCTGCCCTCGCCGCCCGCGTCACTCATACGGCGCCCGTTGGCGGACCTTCCCGTCGTTCTCCGTCACCCGCTGCCAATGCCTCCACTGGCTCGGCAGTGAACGAGCATCAGGCTTCATCGCTGCACCCCTTCGTGCGGCGGGACAGACGTACTGCCACCCCATCACTGACTCCGGTCGGCTCGTCGTCCCACGCTCGTCGCGCGCCCACAGACACGCAGGTCGCGTTGCTCATGGCACGTGAGCTCCTGCGTTACCGCCTGGTCGACGATACGACTAGCTAGACCGCGTCACCGAGCTCGTCAGTGCTGTCGAGGGCTCTCCTACACCATCCCTCTCGCTGCCTCGCCCACCTCCAGCCGCGGGCGACGTAGCTCACGGAGCGCCTCTGTCGCCTCTGCATCAAGATGGCGCCCTCGCACCAAGACACGCGGCTCATGGAGCATCTCCGCCGCCTCCGCATCAAGATGGCACCCTTGCACCAAGACGGGTGGTCCCGCGGCGTGGCCCGCCACGCGGGGCACCCGCGCACGAAGAAGGAAGCTGCCAAGAAGTCCCGAGGCCGCAAGAAAACGCTCCTGTACTCCTATTGCCATTGCATCAAGATTGCGTGCCGCTTGCGGTGGCGGTGCGTGAATATCAGGATCAGGCTCTGCCACCGCGACAGGGCTCCGGTGACCACAGCAGGATGCCGAGCCTTTACTCTTGAGTTGCGCACCGTCGTCTGGTCAGGCAAGTTCAAACCAGACCTGCCTCCACGCTACGATGGCGCCCACGACCTGCGGAGTTCTTGCGGCCCTACGAGCTGAGCATCGAGGCAGCCAACGAAGACTGGAAGGTCATGGCGAACTGTTTTCCCATGGCCCTCAAGGATGGCGCGCGCTCGTGGCTCCTGAACTTGCCCGCGGGATCGATCTCCTCCCGGGGCGAGATGCGCGAGCGTTTCGTCACGAACTTCCAGGGCACTCGCGACCGCCCACCAGCCACAGGCGACCTGCGGTGCATCAAGCAACAACCAGGGGAAACCCTACAGAAGTACATCCAACACTTCAACAATGTCCGCCTCAAGATCCCCAAGGTGACGGATGAGGCCATCATCTCTGCGTTCTTCGATGGCGTCCGCGACGTCAAGATAAAGGATGAGCTCGCCATCCATGATGAGCTATGCTCAGCCCTGGACATGTTCAACATGACAACCAAGTGCGCAAGGGCTGAGGAACGACGCCTTTCCCTCCTTGAGCTCACAGCTGCTGACCAGGAGGACAAGAATGCAAAGATCAAGGACGTGAAGCGCAAGGGGGATGCCGTGCTCGCGGTGGAGCCAGAGATGAAGCGGGGTCGCGACCACCCCGAATCATCTAGGGCCAACCGCCCGTTCTGCGCCTTCCACAATGTTCACAGCCACAACACCAGCGACTGTCAGGAGCTCAAGGCCATCCGAGATGGGCACTTCGGTTGACGCCCCAAGCGCAACGACCGAGGCTACGACCGACGAGGAGGACGAAGTGGAGGATGCCAAGACGACCGCGGCCCCCGCCAGGAGTGGCGTGACCGGCCTCGCGAGGACCAGCCTCGCGAGGGCCCCTGGAGGGAGGAGCCTCGTGAGGACCGTGCTCAGGGCAACGCTGGCCTCCCTCCGCTGCCGCCACCACCAAGGAGAAACGATGACCACCATCAGGACGAGGGGGCTGGGGGCTTCCAAGATCCACGTGCCATCGCCTGTATCTTGGGTGGTGCTCAAGCCCCAGCCTCTCAGCGTGTCTTCAAGTAGTTTGCTCGCAGGTGAACGCGGCCCTTCCCAGGCTCGAGGCCACGCGCCCGCTCAGGTGGTCCAAGTGCGCCATCACCTTCAGCTCGGCGGACTAGCTCAAGTGCGCAGCGACTGCTGCCGCCCTCCCAATGCTCTGCTCACCCGTCATCAGCAACGTTCAAGTCACCAAGACCCTCATCGATGGCGGCACATGGCTCAATGTCCTGTCCGTCGAGACATTCGACAGTCTTCAGGTGCCATACGATCAGCTACAGCCTACCAAGCCTTTCTCAGGAGTGACTGACGGCTCCACCACCCCGATAGGGCAGGTCCGCCTCCCTGTCACCTTCGGCCGGCATGACAACTACCGCACCGAGCTCATCGACTTCACGTCACCCACATCCGCCTGCCGTACAACGCCATCCTTGGGTATCCATCCTTGGCCAAGTTTATGGCAGTGACCCACCATGGCTACAACATCCTCAAGATGCCAGGGAGTGGCAGCGTCATCTCGGTCAGCTGTGAGGAAAGAGATGCAGTGTGCTCCCTCGAGCGCGCTTACCAGGCTGCAGCAGCCGAAGACCCCGACAACGAAGGCACCCCGCACCCTCCTGAGGCCAACCTCAAGAAGAAGAAGAAGCTACTCCGCCAAGGACCTCAAGAGGGAAGCTTCCAGCAGCACCACCTCAGGACCTACGCCCGCAGATGGGGCGCCTCCTTCTCTTGCATAGGAAGGCGCGCCCAGCGCCCTCCTTGGGCTGGGCTCGAGGGCTCTCTTCTGGAGGGCCTCAGACCTAGCCCTCGTCACGAGGGAGGCGCTCGGGCATCATGTGGACGCGTGCTTCGCCGCACATTTCCCTCAAGAGGGCACGGGGCGTGGAACTGTTGGGGAACGTTGCAGAAAACAAAAATTTTCCTACGGTTTCACCAAGATCCATCTATGAGTTCATCTAGCAATGAGTGATTAGATGCATCTACATACCTTGTAGATCGCGAGCGGAAGCGTTCAAAGAACGGGGATGATGTAGTCGAACACGACGTGATCCAAATCACCGGAGATCCTAGCACCGAACGGACGGCACCTCCGCGTTCAACACACGTACGGAACAGCCACGTCTCCTCCTTCTTGATCCAGCAAGGGGGGAGGAGAGGTTGAGGGAGATGGCACCAGCAGCAGCACGACGACGTGGTGTTGATGGAGCTGCAGTACTCCGGCAGGGCTACGCCAAGCACTATGGAGGAGGAGGAGGTGTTGGAGAGGGAGAAGGAGGCAACCAAAGGCCAAGGTATGAAGTCCCTCCTTTCCCCACTATATATAGGAGGGCCAAGGGCGGTGGCCGGCCCTAGGAGATCCAATCTCCTAGGGGGGCGGCGGCCAAGGGGGGTTTCCCTCCCCCCCAAGGCACCTAGGAGGTGCCTTCCCCTCCTAGGACTCTTCCCCCCTCAAACCCTAGGCGCATGGGCCTATGTGGGGCTGGTGCCCTTGGCCCATGTAGGCCAAGGCGCACCCCCTACAGCCCATGTGGCCCCCCGGGACAGGTGGACCCACCCGGTGGACCCCCGGGACCCTTCCGGTGGTCCCGGTACAATACCGATAACCCCGAAACTTGTCCCGATGCCCGAAACAGGACTTCCCATATATAAATATTTACCTCCGGACCATTCCGGAACTCCTCGTGACGTCCGGGATCTCATCCGGGACTTCTAACAACATTCGGGTTACTGCATATACATATCCCTACAACCCTAGCGTCACTGAACCTTAAGTGTGTAGACCCTACGGGTTCGGGAGACATGTAGACATGACCGAGATCGCTCTCCGGTCAATAACCAACAGCGGGATATGGATACCCATGTTGGCTCCCACATGCTCCACGATGATCTCATCGGATGAACCACGATGTCGAGGATTTAATCAACCCCGTATGCAATTCCCTTTGTCAATCGATATGTTACTTGCCCGAGATCCGATCGTCGGTATCCCAATACCTCGTTCAATCTCGTTACCGGCAAGTCACTTTACTCGTACCGTAATGCATGATCCTGTGACCAGACACTTGGTCACTTTGAGCTCATTATGATGATGCATTACCGAGTGGGCCCAGTGATATCTCTCCGTCATACGGAGTGACAAATCCCAGTCTCGATCCGTGTCAACCCAACAGACACTTTCGGAGATACCTGTAATGCACCTTTATAGTCACCCAGTTACGTTGTGACGTTTGATACACCCAAAGCACTCCTACAGTATCCGGGAGTTACATGATCTCATGGTCAAAGGAAAAGATACTTGACATTCGAAAAGCTCTAGCAAACGAACTACACGATCTCACGCTATGCTTAGGATTGGGTCTTGTCCATCACATCATTATCCTAATGATGTGATCCCGTTATCAATGACATCCAATGTCCATAGCCAGGAAACCATGACTATCTATTGATCAACGAGCTAGTCAACTAGAGGCTTACTAGGGACATGTTGGTGTCTGTTATTCACACATGTATTACGATTTCCGGATAATACAATTATAGCATGAATAAAGACAATTATCATGAATAAAGAAATATAATAATAATGCTTTTATTATTGCCTCTAGGGCATATTTCCAACAGTCTCCCACTTGCACTAGAGTCAATAATCTAGTTACATTGTGATGAATCGAACACCCATGGAATTCTGGTGTTGATCATGTTTTGCTCTAGGGAGAGGTTTAGTCAACGGATCCGCTACATTCAGGTCCGTATGTACTTTACAAATCTCTATGTCTCCATCTTGAACATTTTCACGAATGGAGTTGAAGCGACGCTTGATGTGCCTTGTCTTCTTGTGAAACCTGGACTCCTTGGCAAGTGCAATAGCTCCAGTGTTGTCACAGAAGAGCTTGATCGGCCCCGACGCATTGGGTATGACTCCTAGGTCGGTGATGAACTCCTTCATCCAAATTGCTTCATGTGCTGCCTCCGAGGCTGCCATGTACTCCGCTTCACATGTAGATCCCGCCACGACGCTCTGCTTGCAACTGCACCAGCTTACTGCCCCACCATTCAAAATATACACGTATCCGGTTTGTGACTTAGAGTCATCCAGATCTGTGTCGAAGCTAGCGTCAACGTAACCCTTTACGACGAGTTCTTCGTCACCTCCATAAACGAGAAACATTTCCTTAGTCCTTTTCAGGTACTTCAGGATATTCTTGACCGATGTCCAGTGTTCCTTGCCGGGATTACTTTGGTACCTTACGGCAAGGTTTACATCAGGTCTGGTACACATCATGGCATACATAATAGAACCTATGGCTGAGGCATAGGGGATGACACTCATCTCTTCTATATCTTCTGCCGTGGTCGGACATTGAGCTGAGCTCAATTTCACACCTTGCAAAACAGGCAAGAACCCTTTCTTGGACTGATCCATTTTGAACTTCTTCAAAATCTTATCAAGATACGTGCTTTGTGAAAGACCTATGAGGCGTCTCGATCTATCCCTATAGATCTTGATGCCTAATATATAAGCAGCTTCTCCAAGGTCCTTCATTGAAAAACTCTTATTCAAGTAGGCCTTAATGCTGTCCAAAAGTTCTATATCATTTCCCATCAAAAGTATGTCATCTACATATAGTATGAGAAATGCTATAGAGCTCCCACTCACTTTCTTGTAAACACAGGCTTCTCCATAAGTCTGTGTAAACCCAAGCGCTTTGATCATCTCATCAAAACGAATGTTCCAACTCCGAGATGCTTGCACCAGCCCATAAATCGAGCGTTGGAGCCTGCACACCTTGTCAGTATTTTAGGATCGACAAAACCTTCCGGCTGCATCATATACAATTCTTCCTTAAGGAAACCATTAAGGAATGCCGTTTTGATGTCCATTTGCCAAATTTCATAATCATAAAATGCGGCAGTTGCTAACATGATTCGGACGGACTTCAGCTTCGCTACCGGTGAGAAAGTCTCATCGTAGTCAACCCCTTGAACTTGTCGATAACCCTTAGCGACAAGCCGAGCTTTATAGATGGTCACATTACCATCCGCGTCTGTCTTCTTCTTAAAGATCCATTTATTTTCTATGGCTCGCCATTCTACGGGCAAGTCAGTCAAAGTCCATACTTCGTTTTCATACATGGATCCTATCTCGGATTTCATGGCTTCTAGCCATTTGTCGGAATCCGGGCCCGCCATCGCTTCTTCATAGTTCGAAGGTTCACTGTTGTCTAACAACATGATTTCCAAGACAGGGTTGCCGTACCAATCTGGTGTGGAACGTGTCCTTGTGGACCTTCGAATTTCAGTAGGAGCTTGATCAGAAGTATCTTGATCATTATCATTAACTTCCTCTCTAGCCGGTGCAGGCACCTCAGGAACATTTTCTTGAGTTGCGCCATTTTCCGGTTCAGGAGGTAATACTTCATCAAGCTCTACTTTCCTCCCACTTACTTCTTTCGAGAGAAACTCTTTCTCCAGAAAGGACCCATTCTTGGCAACAAAGATCTTGCCTTCGGATCTGAGGTAGAAGATATACCCAACAGTTTCTTTAGGGTATCCTATGAAGACGCATTTTTCCGATTTGGGTTCGAGCTTTTCAGGTTGAAGTTTCCTGACATAAGCATCGCATCCCCAAACTTTTAGAAACGACAGCTTAGGTTTCTTCCCAAACCACAATTCATACGGTGTCGTCTCAACGGATTTCAACGGTGCCCTATTTAAAGTGAATGCGGCAGTCTCTAAAGCATAGCCCCAAAAAGATAGTGGTAAATCGGCAAGAGACATCATAGATCGTACCATATCTAATAGAGTGCGATTACGATGTTCGGACACACCATTACGCTGAGGTGTTCCAGGCGGCGTGAGTTGTGAAACTATTCCACATTTTCTTAAGTGTGTACCAAACTCGTGACTCATGTATTCTCCTCCACGATCTGATCGTAGAAACTTGATTTTCCTGTCACGTTGATTCTCAACTTCACTCTGAAATTCCTTGAACTTTTCAAAGGTCTCAGACTTGTGTTTCATTAAGTAGACATACCCATATCTACTCAAGTCATCAGTGAGGGTGAGAACATAACGATAACCACCGCGAGCCTCAACACTCATTGGACCGCACACATCAGTATGTATGATTTCCAATAAGTTGGTTGCTCGCTCCATTGTTCCTGAGAATGGAGTCTTGGTCATTTTACCCATGAGGCATGGTTCGCACGTGTCAAATGATTCGTAATCAAGAGACTCTAAAAGTCCATCAGCATGGAGCTTCTTCATGCGTTTGACACCTATGTGACCAAGGCGGCAGTGCCACAAGTATGTGGGACTATCACTATCAATCTTACATCTTTTGGTACTTACACTATGAATATGTGTAGCATTACGCTCGAGATTCATAAAGAATAAACCATTCACCATCGGAGCATGACCATAAAACATATCTCTCATATAAATAGAACAACCATTATTCTCGGATTTAAATGAGTAGCCATCTCGAATTAAACGAGATCTTGATACATGTTCATGCTCAAACTTGGCACAAAATAACAATTATTGAGGTTCAAAACTAATCCCGTAGGTAAATGTAGAGGTAGCGTGCCGACGGCGATCACATCGACCTTGGAACCATTCCCGACGCGCATCGTCACCTCGTTCTTCGCCAGTCTCCGTTTATTCCGCAGCTCCTGCTTTGGTTTTGCCGGCCTTCTTGTCCGCTAAGTATTTGGGGCAGTTCCGCTTCCAGTGACCACTTTCCTTGCAATAAAAGCACTCAGTCTCGGGCTTGGGTCCATTCTTTGGCTTCTTCCCGGCAGCTTGCTTGCTGGGCGCGGCAACTACCTTGCCGTCCTTCTTGAAGTTCTTTTTACCCTTGCCCTTCTTGAACTTAGTGGTTTTATTGACCATCAACACTTGATGTTCCTTCTTGACTTCTACCTCTGCTGATTTCAGCATAGCAAATACTTCAGGAATGGTCTTTTCCATCCCCTGCATATTGAAGTTCATCACAAAGCTCTTGTAGCTTGGTGGAAGCGACTAGAGGATTCTGTCAATGACCGCATCATCCGGGAGATTAACTCCCAGCTGAGTCAAGCGGTTATGTAACCCAGACATAGTGAGTATGTGCTCGCTGACAGAACTATTTTCCTCCATCTTACAGCTGAAGAATTTGTCGGAGACTTCATATCTCTCGACCCGGGCATGAGCTTGGAAAACCATTTTCAGCTCTTCGAACATCTCATATGCTCCATGTCTCTCAAAACGCTTTTGGAGCCCCGGCTCTAAGCTGTAAAGCATGCCGCACTGAACGATGGAGTAGTCATCGGAACGTGCCTGCCAAGCGTTCATAACGTCTTGTTCTGCAGGGAGGACAGGTGCGTCACCCAGCGGTGCTTGTAGGACATAATCTTTCTTGGCAGCTATGAGGATGATCCTTAGGTTCCGAACCCAGTCCGTATAGTTGCCGCCGTCGTCTTTCAGCTTGGTTTTCTCTAGGAACGCGTTGAAGTTAAGGACTACGTTGGCCATTTGATCTACAAGACATATTGTAAAATATTTAGACTAAGTTCATGATAATTAAGTTCATCTAATCAAATTATAATGAACTCCCACTCAGATTTGACATCCCTTTGGTCATCTAAGTGTTACACGATCCGAGTCGACTAGGCCGTGTCCGATCATCACGTGAGACGGACTAGTCATCGTCGGTGAACATTCTCATGTTGATCGTATCTTCCATACGACTCGTGTTCGACCTTTCGGTCTCCGTGTTCCGAGGCCATGTCTGTACATGCTAGGCTCTCAAGTTAACCCTAAGTGTTTTCGCTGTGTAAAACTGTCTTACACCCGTTGTATGTGAACGTAAGGATCTATCACACCCGATCATCACGTGGTGCTTCGAAACGACGAACTTTAGCAACGGTGCACAGTTAGGGGAGAACACTTCTTGAAATTGTTGTAAGGGATCATCTTATTTACTACCGTCGTCCTAAGTAAACAAGATGCATAAAACATAATAAACATCACATGCAATTATATAAAGTAGTGACATGATATGGCCAATATCATATAGCTCCTTTGATCTTCATCTTCGGGGCTCCATGATCATCTTGTCACCGGCATGACACCATGATCTCCATCATCATGATCTCCATCATCGTGTCTTCATGAAGTTGTCACACCAACGACTACTTCTACTTCTATGACTAACGCGTTTAGTAATAAAGTAAAGTAGTTTACGTGGCGTTCTTCAATGACACGCAGGTCATACAAAAAATAAAGACAACTCCTATGGCTCCTGCCGGTTGTCATACTCATCGACATGCAAGTCATGATTCCTATTACAATAGCATGAACATCTCATACATGACATATAGATCATTCATCATTCATCACAACTTTGGCCATATCATATCACAAAGCACTTGCTGCAAAAACAAGTTAGACGTTCTCTAATTGTTGTTGCAAGTTTTACGTGGCTGAAGTAGGGTTCTAGCAAGAACGTTTTCTTACCTACGTGAAAGCCACAACGTGATTTGTCAACTTCTATTTACCCTTCATAAGGACCCTTTTCATCGAATCCGCTTCAACTAAAGTAGGAGAGGCAGACACCCGCCAGCCACCTTATGCAACTAGTGCATGTTAGTCGGTGCAACCGGTCTCACGTAAGCGTATGTGTAAGGTTGGTCCAGGCCGCTTCATCCCACAATACCGCTGAAGCAAGATAAGACTAGTAGCGGCGAGAAAGTTGACAAATCTACGCCCACAACAAATTGTGTTCTACTCGTGCAAGAAGAACTACGCATAGACCTAGCTCATGATGCCACTGTTGGGGAACGTTGCAGAAAACAAAAATTTTCCTACGGTTTCACCAAGATCCATCTATGAGTTCATCTAGCAACGAGTGATTAGATGCATCTACATACCTTGTAGATCGCGAGCGGAAGCGTTCAAAGAACGGGGATGATGTAGTCGAACACGACGTGATCCAAATCACCGGAGATCCTAGCACCGAACGGACGGCACCTCCGCGTTCAACACACGTACGGAACATCCACGTCTCCTCCTTCTTGATCCAGCAAGGGGGGAGGAGAGGTTGAGGGAGATGGCACTAGCAGCAGCACGACGGCATGGTGTTGATGGAGCTGCAGTACTCCGGCAGGGCTACGCCAAGCACTATGGAGGAGGAGGAGGTGTTGGAGAGGGAGAAGGAGGCAACCAAAGGCCAAGGTATGAAGTCCCTCCTTTCCCCACTATATATAGGAGGGCCAAGGGGGGGTGGCCGGCCCTAGGAGATCCAATCTCCTAGGGGGGCGGCGGCCAAGGGGGGTTTCCCTCCCCCCCAAGGCACCTAGGAGGTGCCTTCCCCTCCTAGGACTCTTCCCCCCTCAAACCCTAGGCGCATGGGCCTATGTGGGGCTGGTGCCCTTGGCCCATGTAGGCCAAGGCGCACCCCCTACAGCCCATGTGGCCCCCCGGGATAGGTGGACCCACCCGGTGGACCCCCGGGACCCTTCCGGTGGTCCCGGTACAATACCGATAACCCCAAAACTTGTCCCGATGCCCGAAACAGGACTTCCCATATATAAATCTTTACCTCCGGACCATTCCGGAACTCCTCGTGACGTCCGGGATCTCATCCGGGACTTCGAACAACATTCGGGTTACTGCATATACATATCCCTACAACCCTAGCGTCACTGAACCTTAAGTGTGTAGACCCTACGGGTTCGGGAGACATGTAGACATGACCGAGATCGCTCTCCGGTCAATAACCAACAGAGGGATCTGGATACCCATGTTGGCTCCCACATGCTCCACGATGATCTCATCGGATGAACCACGATGTCGAGGATTTAATCAACCCCGTATGCAATTCCCTTTGTCAATCGATATGTTACTTGCCCGAGATCCGATCGTCGGTATCCCAATACCTCGTTCAATCTCGTTACCGGCAAGTCACTTTACTCGTACCGTAATGCATGATCCCATGACCAGACACTTAGTCACTTTGAGCTCATTATGATGATGCATTACCGAGTGGGCCCAGTGATATCTCTCCGTCATACGGAGTGACAAATCCCAGTCTCGATCCGTGTCAACCCAACAGACACTTTCGAAGATACCTGTAATGCACCTTTATAGTCACCCAGTTACGCTGTGACGTTTGATACACCCAAAGCACTCCTACGGTATCCGGGAGTTACACGATCTCATGGTCAAAGGAAAAGATACTTGACATTAGAAAAGCTCTAGCAAACGAACTACACGATCTCACGCTATGCTTAGGATTGGGTCTTGTCCATCACATCATTATCCTAATGATGTGATCCCGTTATCAATGACATCCAATGTCCATAGCCAGGAAACCATGACTATCTATTGATCAACGAGCTAGTCAACTAGAGGCTTACTAGGGACATGTTGGTGTCTGTTATTCACACATGTATTACGATTTCCGGATAATACAATTATAGCATGAATAAAGACAATTATCATGAACAAAGAAATATAATAATAATGCTTTTATTATTGCCTCTAGGGCATATTTCCAACAGGAACGCCTTGTGCTCAGGAGTTCATCACCAAGGCGATCCAGGAGCTTAAAGAGGCAAGGACCATGCGTGGTGGCCGTCGCCCACCATCCAACGCAGCTCTCCACCTTGGCGAGGGCGGCGGGCTGCACGTCTGCATCGACATTCTAGGGCACAACAGGGCCGCATCTCAGCGAAGATTCTGGCCTTCGCACGTTGGGCGGTGCGAGGGTCCCCCTAAGCTATGCCTGCATGCCTCTCGGCCTGCTGAACGCGGCTGTCACCTTCCAGCGCCACCCGCGGAGCATTCTAGCGGCTCAGGAGGCTAGGCATCACGCTGTCTTGACGGAGATTGCGACAGTTCTTCAGGAGCCACCTGGGCCTGCGGAGCCTCCTGAGGCTCAGGACCCTGGCGGCTCGTGAAGGGCAACCTCTCCAGCGCGCGTCTTCAGCTGCCCTGACATTAGTCCAGCTACGGCATCAGGTGACTCTTTCCAGTTTATTCAGCTAGGGGCGCCCTTCAGGCAACATTATCCCCAAGTCACATGGCCCTGTCCTTGCGGCATGTATCCTTTTGCATCTTCAGTTTACTCTGTTGGGAGCGCCTCACGGGCTGCATCATCCCCAGGACTCTCGGGTCCGTCCCAGTGGCATGTATCGTCCTTGCATCTATCGGAACTAGTTTGCCTCTTGCATGAATTGTCGTATGACTATCACCTGCCTATCTGATACTTCGATACCATGAACGTTGCACGCCCTTGCAAGCCCGCCCACGACTGCCCCATGATTAAGGACTGGCACAGCGTCTGTGCCCGGGTCCGTCCTTGCAGCATCGCCAAACCCAAGAGGCTGAGCTCTGGCTCACGGGCCCGCTCCCGTGTACGTCACCTCCCATGGCCCTTGGTGCCTTGTTCTCGCATGGCCTAATCACGGACGGACAAGCCAGGGCGCGCGACCCGGTGCCCCACCACCACGGGAGCCGCGCGCCGCCCATCTTTCTTTAGGATTTTCACATGAGAAGACTAGGCACACATCTGTGCTCGGGTCCGTCCCTGCAGCGTCGATAAACCCAACGACTGAGCTCTGTCTGGCGGGCCGGCCCCGTTCACGTCACCTCCTAGGGTCGTTGGTGTTTGTCCTTCTCATCTGATTGCCTTAGGAGATTCGTTCGGTGCAGGTCGCCTAACCATCTTGTAGGGCCACCACAGCCATCAAGAATCAAGACCAGGCACAACCCGCCTTGAGGTAGGGCCTCGTGAGTCCCGCGCTGGCTCACGAGTGCCCAAACACACCTCGTCTAGCCCTGCCGTGCAAGCCATGTGTCAGGGCGGGGTTGTACATGCCCCGAGGGCTCCACTCAGAGGGAGCCCTCACCCACGCACCAGTGGAAGCATCATGCTCTGCGCTGGCAGTTGACACAGTTGAGGAGCGGCTATGCTCGTGCAAGTGCGGAGGCGCTATGCTCCGCGCTGGTGATAAACAACTGAGGGCGGCCCCTTGGCCGCATTCACCTCAGGGAGCCATCCGGCTCAGTGTCCGGCCTCACCGTAGTGCTTTCCCCTCAGGAGAGTCGCGCGAGGGGGCTGGGCATGGGGGCTACGCTCAGGTCACACCTAGCGTACACCGCCCTGCCAGGTCCCTCGGACCGGGTCGTCGCACACCCCTCCCAAGCGGGCCTCAGCGAGGACAGGTATGAAGGTCTGTTTGCGCGTCAAGGGGGACTCCTGAGCATCGTGACTCAGGAGCCTAACTGGCCACGTAGCCCCTCACCCCTTGGTCCCGTCCTGGTGATCCGGACGGTCCAACGGCGATTGAGGTATGCGCGGGGTCGGGCTCTACCGACGTAGAACACTAAGGCCTACTTTCGCATCTCCTCTTCGCGGGTTGTTTGGCGTCAAGGGGGACTCCTGAGCATCGCAACTCAGGAGCCTAACTGGCCATGTAGCCCCTCACCCCTTGGTCCCGTCCTGGTGATCCGGACGGTCCAACGGCGGGTGAGGTATGCGCACGGTCAGGCCCTGCCGACGTAGAAATTCAAGCAAACGAGAAGGAGGTCGCGGAATCTTAACAAGATACTACTAAAACTATGTAAATGGTACCTGCACACAAAAAACAAATACTTGCAACCCGACGCGTATGAGGGGATGGCAATCCCTCTTCGAGTAACGACGCCAGAAATTGTCAAGTTGACGGGATAAAATTTGTGGTAGATTGGATAAATAGATCTTGATAAAACACGAAATAAAATAAGTAATAAAAAGTGCAAGAAGTTATTTTGGGGTTTCTGGAATAATAGATCTGAAAACAAATGCGAATAAAAATAGATCTCAAAGCAAATATGATAAAGAATAGACCCGAGGGCCGTAGATTTCACTAGTGGCTTCTCTCAAGAAATAGCACACGGTCGATAAACAAACTACTGCTGGCCAATTGATAGAAGATAGAATAGTTATGACCATATCCAAGGCAATGATCAATATATAGGCATCACGTCCAAGATTAGTAGACTGACTCCTGCCAGCAGCTACTACTATTACTCCATACATCGACCGCTATCCAGCATGCATCTAGTGTATTAAGTTCATGGAGAAACGGAGTAATGCAATAAGAACGGTGACATGATGTAGACGAGATCTATTCATGTAGGAATAGCCCCCATCTTGTTGTCCTTAATAGCAACAATACATGCGTGTCTTGCTGCCCTTCTGTCACTGGGAAAGAACACCGCAAGATCGAACCAATCACAAAGCACCTCTTCCCATGGCAAGAAAAATTGATCTAGTTGGCGTAACTAAACCAAAGATTCGAAGAAGAAATACGAGGCTATAAATAATCATGCATATAAGAGATCAAAGAAGACTCAAATAATATTCATGGATATAGATCTGATCATAAACTCAAAGTTCATCAGATCCCAACAAACACACCGCAAAAAGCGTTACATCAAATAGATCTCCAAGAGACCATTGTATTGAGAATCAAAAGAGAGAGAGGAAGCCATCTAGCTACCGCCTATGGACCCGTAGGTCTATGGTGGACAACTCAGGCATCATCGGAGAGGCACCAATTAGGATGATGAACCCCTCCGTGAAGGTGTTCGATTGAATCTCACTGTTCTGGAACTTGCGGCGGCTGTAATTGTGTTTCGTCAACACCCATAGGGTTTCTGGAATATTTAGGGATTTATAGGGCGAAGAGCTGGTGCAGGGGGCTCCGTGGGGGGCACAACCCCCTGGGCACACCCTGATGGGTTGTGCTCCCCACGGGCCTCCCCTCTGGTACTTCTTTGGCCCAATGGGTATCTTCTGGTCTAGAAAAAATCTCCAAAAAGTTTCACTCTATTTGGTCTCCGTTTGGTACTGATATTCTGTGAAGTAAAAAACAAGCAAAAAACAGCAACTGGCACTCGGCACTATTTCAATAGGTTAGTCCCAAAAAATGATATAAAGTTGCTATAAAATGATTGTAAAACATCCAAGAATGATAATATAACATCATGGAACAATCAAAAATTATAGATACACTGGAGACATATCAGTCGCGCCGAGGTAGGTGTCCACCGAACTGAGAGTGTTGAATTCTTCACTGGGGAAGGCAGGATTCCTTAGAGAAGCCCTCCTCTGCCGATGGTTCAAGACACTTTCTAACTCAGGGGGTGGTGGCCGAACAGGTCTCCGAAGTCTTTGTTTGAGGCACTTCGGGAGCATCCCCTGAGGTGGGTACGACCTCGCCACTGGTCCTAGGGGCAGGAGTGCCTCGGGTGACCGCTTCCTCGATCTCTGACGCCTGAGCGGGCCGCCTGCACTTGAGATTAAAATGAGCATTTGATGCCGAGATAAACTCCCGATGTATCGTTATCAATGAAATCACTTATCTAAGGATGGGGCGTCACGCTCCATCTCCACGGCGGATGTCCGTTGAGGGGCACCCTGAGCGGCTGGCAGGGAGCCCTCTTGAAAGTTCATACCAGGGCGCGGGTGCTTCGAGCGTTCACCTTAGGAAGAGGCATCATGGTGTTCGGGGCCTCACGGGCAGAAGTTCTCTTTCGAGCAGAAGCAAGAAAGGGTTTTACCTATGAAGATGGTCGGATCCCCAGCAGGTCGGGAGTGATAGCCACTACTGGAATATGGTAATTTGCCGTCTGCCAACTCTTTGTCGTCCGCTTCCACATAGCGGACGGCAAAGAATGGGCAGATGGCAAAAGGTCTATTTGCCGTCAGCTTTTTCTTTACCGCCAGCTGGCTGACGGCAAAGAGCTAGAAGGCAGATGGCAAAGGGCCAGGTGGGCCCCATGGTGCACGGCGTGGCTAGGTCAGCTTCTTTGTCGTCTGCTTGGACTTTGTCGTCTGCCTTCTGGACCTTTGCCGTCCGCTGGCAAAGAAATGGCCCAGCTAACGGCCGTCTCCCCCTCCTATGCTCGCTCTCTGTCTCTCCGGCCCCACCCCCTCTCTCTCCCCTCTCTCCCAACTCAACCACGCCCGCGCCCGCAACGCCGCCGTCGAACACCGCCGCCGCCCGGACGCTGCCGCCACCCCACCCCGTTGCAGCACCACCCC